>NC_091343.1:25041190-25048690 GCF_038502225.1 Cherax quadricarinatus
CTGCTATAATTACTAATACTGATTCTACTTATGTTACTTCTCTTGATATATTGATTACAATTGTTGTTATATTTTATTAGTGATGTTCTTGTTTACGACGTCTCTTAAAACTATTACTGCTGTTTTTACTAATACAAATTTCATTACTAGTAATGCTTAGGTTAATAAGATTAAGCTGTTACTATTATTGTTACTACTACAAATATTCTTCAACTTATACTGATTTAACTACTTTTATTGTTGGTATTAGAGCTACTAGTGTTTTACTTAGAGCTTAGAGCTTACTAGTGTTTACTGCTACTGCAAAACAAAATGAATTAACTGCACGTTCTGGAAGTGGGTAGATTGATTGATTCAGCTCAAGCCGGATATAAAAGTAAATTTAAATGTTTGTCTTCGCTCTGACATCACTCGTAATGGACACACATTAGTGGACTCGCGTCATCAATCGGTTTAACCTTCCTGGAGTGGGATAGGCGGGTCAAGTGGCACTGATTAGTTGGCTCTCCTGTTGGTCCTTGAAGTGCCATTTGGCCCCTCATGCGGAAACTTCCGCATGTAGATCATTCCTGCAGTCGTTAGGGGTTCATGTGTTTTCGTAGTAAATACCTTCTCTGTTTAGCTATATGGTGCGGTCTCCCCCCTTCCCCCACAAAAAAAAATAAAAGATAGTCTGTGCTTCGACATGAACTTAATGCTGTTTACGTAAGTATGTAAGTAAGCAATCGAACAGGTAAGCAAGTAAGTTTATTTAGGCACAGTTATTTTCTTGGAAAATCATTAAACCCGTAGGGATAATTCAGCTCCTGGGCGAGACGCAGTAGTCAGGTTCCATCCTACGAAGAAAGGCCCAGCTGCCGAAAACAACGAAGAGACAGTCATAGGTTGTGACAACGTTTCGCTCTGTGTAATGCTCTTTCAAGCCATGATTCGCTCTGTGTAGAGCTTTATCAAGTCATGAATAAATACACTGAGAGAGAGACACACACACACCTCTGTGTATATATTCTTGAGACCAGTATTGCACATTCTTACGAGAACTACTGAAAGACATTTGATGAAAGGACAGCATTCATGATTTAATCTTAGATGAAAGAGATACTTCTTCCTCTTCTTATCCTCTTCAAGATCACTCACAAGATCACTCACTTCTCAAGTATCATCCGGTGTCTTCGACTTGCTATCTATGGAAGCTTAGTGAGAAAATTGTGACGTCCCTGTTTGTCTGGTTATTGGTAAAGAAAGTTTTCATCCCCGTTCACAATAGCTTTCTCGGTACGAGCGATTAACCTGAGATGTTCCGATTCAGCTAGTGCAGCCAATATCGCAGCCTCTGCTTCCACGTGTGGATGAAAGGGGCTCTCACTGTGTGGGTGGTAGACTTGCCGTGTGGGTGGCAGACTCACTACGTGTGGCAACTAACGTCATCGTGTAGAGGTTAGACACACCGTGTGGCAGCTGAAGTCACTGTGCGGGTGGTAGACTTGCCGTGTGGGTGGCAGACTCACTACGTGTGGCAACTAACGTCATCGTGTAGAGGTTAGATACACCGTGTGGCAGCTGAAGTCACTGTGCGGGTGGTAGACTTGCCGTGTGGGTGGCAGACTCACTACGTGTGGCAACTAACGTCATCGTGTAGAGGTTAGACACACCGTGTGGCAGCTGAAGTCACTGTGCGGGTGGTAGACTTGCCGTGTGGGTGGCAGACTCACTACGTGTGGCAACTAACGTCATCGTGTAGAGGTTAGACACACCGTGTGGCAGCTGAAGTCACTGTGTGGGTGGTATATTCAGCGTGATGTCTGGATCCAACTGGCGCATTCATTATCATACTTTAGGTCTCCACGTGTGTGTAAAGGACTCACTGTACGGGTGTTAGACTCTAGACAGTGTGGGAACTAGTCACTGGATGATCACAAAACAAGCCAGTCATACAAAAAACAATATTTTTATGAGAATGAGTATAAACTTAGCTTCGAGTGACAGAGGCGTTTCTGTGTAGCTGGCCTTGACGGCAGAGCTTCGTCACGTGTCACAATATGATTGATCCACCACAAAGAGTGCTATGAGGACCTCTCAACGGGGATACATTTTTTGGACGGTCTCGAGCAGTGATTTGAGATCGCGAATATTGTGGTAGTTTACTCCCATGTTAAAATGGTATAACACTCCCATGATATAACTGGCAGACTATTCGGATGATCCAATAACCAACAAGTGGAGGTCTGTGGGAGGAATTTAGACCGTCATACAAATTCTCCTCTTCAGCTGCCGAAGTTGACAACTTTACCAAAGTCGCAGAAGATATTTGAGACGGTGCTAAAAATATAACTTTTTTTCACTGCTCATGTTCGTACAAATGATCCAGAGAGAACCAGAGCTGACGATATATTAGAAAAGTTTAGTTGAAAGATCCAGGAGAAGAAACAGAAATGAAAATGTATATTCATCAGTGGATTTCTAACACTTCTGAGGAAGGCTTAGAACGGCGTAGCTTAGAACGGCGTAGCTTAGAACGGCGTAGCTTAGAACGGCCTTTACGTTGGATTTTTCCTCAAAGTTTCTTTTTTTGCATAGAAATAAATAGCTTTCGATTATATATATGAAAACGTGTATATAAGCGACTCTCCTTGTTCATATAAAAACTGGAGAAATTCCGAGAGTTATTTGACAGAATCCTTCGTGATAACATTACAGTTTGTGTTGAAAAACATGGAATATTAGACTGTCTTCTCAGCTTTAATGAATTCGTTCATAGTAATTGCAAATATACGAAGAAGAAACATCAGTGTTATCTGCTTAGATAATACATCTAGCAATTTTAGATATGTTTTTAATTGCTTTTTTTTTATTATGTTGTATTTTTTTTGAAGACTAAAACCCTCAGTGTCATGTCAACGTATCGCAGGAATTTATGTATTTGGCGTGAATTATAATTCTCTAAGTGGTTATCGTCATATCATCGTAGACATAACCTTACAAAACTTCTGCTAAGATAGTACCTTATCACATCTTCTATAAAAGTACGACCTTACTACATCCTCTATTAAAGTACGACTTTACCACATCCTCTATAAAAGTACGACCTTACTACATCCTCTATTAAAGTGCGACCTTACCACATCCTTTAGTAAAGTACGACCTTACCACATTCTCTAGTAAAGTACGACCTTACCACATCCTCTATTAAAGTACGACCTTACCACATCCTCTAGTAAAGTACGACCTTACCACATCCTCTATTAAAGTACGACCTTACCACATCCTCTAGTAAAGTACGACCTTACCACATCCTCTATTAAAGTACGACCTTACCACATCCTCTATTAAAGTACGACCTTACCACATCCTCTAGTAAAGTACGACCTTACCATATCCTCTATTAAAGTACGACCTTACCACATCCTCTATTAAAGTACAACCTTACCACATCCTCTAGTAAAGTACGACCTTACCATATCCTCTATTAAAGTACGACCTTACCACATCCTCTAGTAAAGTACGACCTTACCACATCCTCTATTAAAGTACGACCTTACCACATCCTCTATTAAAGTACGACCTTACCACATCCTCTAGTAAAGTACGACCTTACCACATCCTCTATTAAAGTACGACCTTACCACATCCTCTATTAAAGTACGACCTTACCACATCCTCTAGTAAAGTACGACCTTACCATATCCTCTATTAAAGTACGACCTTACCACATCCTCTAGTAAAGTACGACCTTACCACATCCTCTACTAAGATACGACTTTTCTACATCCTCTCCTAATGTACGACCTTACCACCAAGAGAGGATCTTAAAATATCCTCTCAATTCTTTCGGTAAAAAGACACAGTCAGTAATCAATAAGACTTCATGCTACACATGGTAATGGAGATCACTTATCATAAAAAGAGACAATACAAAAAGGAATGAAAAACTTCCCTTCGCGCTAATGTGTTTTCGGACTTGAAAATCTGCATTAATTTTCTCGTTCTGCCGGAAGGATTTTACGAATGAATGAGGGAGATTAGAATGTCTTGGCAGGCTTCCTGCTGGTCCTCCACATTCTCAAATTAGCTTATTTTCTTGTTTGCGTCTCCTTCTCCTATTTCCCATTAAACATTTAAAATACCATTGTGTTAGCCATTCCTTCCTACACATTCTACTAAAATCATCATATTCCTCTATCTCTTCAGTCATATTTCAGAGATAAAAGTAATTTTCTCTTCACTTGTATTCTCGTTTCCTGTAGTTAGTTCAATACTCAGACCTTCGGCTTCAAGTACCTTTACTCGGTTATTTTTTATATATTTAATTCCTTACAAGTAAATTATTTCAGCTTATACTAATGGTAAGTGTTTAAGGAAGGTCATATATCTCATTTATACAAGTACTGGGTATAAGTTCCCTGTATGTTAATACGAGACAATGTGTAGTTTATGGCATTTTATTGACAAGACGTTATTCCTAACAGAGACCGAACTGATAGAAACCCTGGTGGCCAAAACGTCTTCTTAACTAAATGTCATAACCCGTACATTGTGTCTCGTTAGTAAATAATTCCAGTGACATGAAAGCTCTCTAATTCTCATTGTTATATCTTAAGTAAAAACAGTAGATTATTTCGCAATATTTTCATTTTCTTTTCATTTTTTTTATTATTCTGACCCTGGATAGTCATATCGGTTAAAGATTTTGTCCAGAAGATATAATTATAACAGTCTCATATCATGAAGAAGGTGTCTTAATGAATAAATACAATCAGATGCTTCTTGACAATGCAGTTTTTACAAATAAATGCAATCAGATGACTCATAAGACTGCAATAGAATGAAAAAGCAATTATATACTTTCTGCAATTTTCCAGATTAAATACTCTTAAATGTTAAGCATTCTGGTTGGAGGTTTCACCTTATATCGTCTTAAGGTGAGTTATGCTCACAATATTCATGCTCACTATATTTATGCTCACGATATTTATGCTCACCATATTTATGCTCACGATATTTATAGCAAACTATGTTGCTGAGATTAGTGACGGCGTAAAACAAGAGGGACCATAACTATAAAAGCTCTGGTGTTAGATTGTTTTGGCTTTTAAAATGCCGGTATACGCCAATAACCCGCACTTAGGGGACTGAAATTTATGACGATGCTTCGGCCCGACTTTATTTATTTATTTATTTATTTCCAATTTGTGCACACATACAGAGGTACAAAAAAAATACAGATAAGAGCAGTATGCCAAAGCCACTTAAACTATGCATAGCATTACGGGCTGGCTTAAAATTAACTTAAGATTAACTAAGCAATGATTATTATTATTATTATAATCAAAAAGAAGCGCTAAGCCACAAGGACTATACAGCGCTGCTACTAAGCAATGATGAAATCAGTGATAAAACATTAATGTAAACAGATAACTATAAAGCACAAGTGAGTATTACAAAGACAGGTCATATGGTTGCATTCAGTTAGGTAGTGATTCTGTTAGGTAGTGTATTTAAAAAATAATAAAGTTAGATTGGGTTTTAGGTTTAACATTTATGTGATATAATTGTGAGAAACATTTAAGATATACAATTTATAATGTTCAGTTATTCAGTATTTATTTGGTTTTGGGTGAGTAAGTAATCTTTGAGAAGAGACTTGAATTTATAAACAGGTTGTGTTTCTTTTATATTTACAGGTAATGAATTCCAGATTTTAGGGCCTTTTATGTGCATTGAGTTTTTGCATAGTGTGAGATGGACACGAGGAACATCAAAGAGTGATCTGTGCCTTGTGTTATGGTCATGTGTTCTGTTGAGGTTGGCAAGGAGATGTTTGAGGGGAGGGTTAATATCAGAGTTAAGTGTTCTATGTATGTAATAGGTGCAGTAATAAGTATGGATGTTTTGTATGGTGAGTAGGTTTAGTGCATTGAATATTGGTGGAGTGTGCTGCCTGTAGTGAGAATTTGTTATCATTCTAACTGCAGCCTTTTGTTGGGTAATTAGTGGTCTGAGATGGTTAATTGTTGTTGAGCCCCATGCACAAATTCCATAGGTGAGATAGGGGTAAATAAGAGAGTGATATAGGGCCAGGAGGGCTGACTGTGGAACATAGTACCGTATCTTCGATAGTATGCCTACAGTCTTGGAAATTTTCTTAGAAATTTGATGTATATGTGTATGAAATTTGAGTCTATTATCAAGGTGGATTCCTAAGAATATTCCCTCTGTTAGTTTTGTGATAGGTGATCCATTTATCATTATGTTAAGAGGGACATCTGTAGCTCTGTTACCAAACTGAATGAAGTAGGTTTTGTCAATGTTTAGTGTAAGTTTGTTAGTCCTCATCCAGGTAGATATTTTCTGTAATTCGGTATTTACAGTATTGGCTAGCGTGACTGGGCTCGGGTGAGAGAAGACGTATGTAGTGTCATCTGCAAATAGTGTGGGTTTGAGTAATTGCGAAGCATTTGGAAGGTCATTTATGTATAGGAGAAAGAGAAGAGGGCCAAGGACACTTCCCTGTGGGACACCAACTGTAATTGGTTGTGCAGAAGAGTTTGCCCCATTTGCGTACACATATTGGCTTCTGTTGCTGAGGTAAGACTTGAGGTAGTTGAGGGAGTGCCCTCTTATACCATAGTGTGACAATTTTACGTGGAGCAAGTCATGGTCAACTGTATCAAAAGCTTTACGTAAGTCAATGAAGATCCCCAGTGGGACTTCTTTTTTCTCTATTGCAGTGTATATATGTTCTAGCATGTGTATAATAGCATCATTAGTATTTTTATTAGGCCTGAATCCAAATTGGCAGGGGTTGAGTATGTTTTGGGAGATAAGGTAGGAGTAGATTCGTTTATGAATTAATTTTTCGAAGATTTTTGAGAGAGGGTGTAAGTTGGATATTGGCCTATAGTTATTCAACTCTGTTTGGTCTCCTCCTTTGTGGATCGGGGTGACCCTTGCTATTTTGAGTACTGTAGGGAAGGTGGAGGATTCAATGGATTTGTTAAAGAGTGTTGCAATGATTGGTGATAGCACTTGTGACACTTTTTTGTATATAACTGTCCAAGTTGGACCGAAACGTCCTCTTAAGTTTCAGTCATCTATGTGCAGGTTATTGTTGTCTGTGTATTGTCTACTGTGTATTGTTCAAGTCACGGTATTATGCCTTTTGAGTGAAAATGTAGGTATTTTCAATAATTATGAATAACAGGCTTATAACAATATAATTAACAGGTAATATGTATATAATTAACAAAGAATCAGACCAGGGAACGGACGGGGTGTGAACCCAAGGCAAGTGAGTCGTAAGCCACTGGAGTTTTACGATTCACTCGCTATGGGTCATGACCCCCAACCTTTACGTGACTTATTTGCAATTGTGTTATTGCGATTTCTTGAGTTATGATAAATAAAGTTACTTTACTATTAACAGGTAATAGGGATTCACAATTTGCAGATAAAGTGGCTGTACAATTATCAGGGTATATACCTGAATATACCCCGTTAATT
>NC_091343.1:25053690-25171190 GCF_038502225.1 Cherax quadricarinatus
GCCTGGTGTTATACTCACCCCAAGATCTTTTTCCTTGAGTGAGGTTTGTAGTCTCTGACCTGCTAGACTGTACTCCGTCTGCGGCCTTCTTTGCCCTTCCCCAATCTTCATGACTTTGCACTTGGTGGGATTGAACTCCAGGAGCCAATTGCTGGACCAGGTCTGCAGCCTGTCCAGATCCCTTTGTAGTTCTGCCTGGTCTTCGATCGAGTGAATTCTTCTCATCAACTTCACGTCATCTGCAAACAGGGACACCTCAGAGTCTATTCCTTCCGTCATGTCGTTCACAAATACCAGAAACAGCACTGGTCCTAGGACTGACCCCTGCGGGACCCCGCTGGTCACAGGTGCCCACTCTGACACCTCGCCACGTACCATGACTCGCTGCTGTCTTCCTGACAAGTATTCCCTGATCCATTGTAGTGCCTTCCCTGTTATCCCTGCTTGGTCCTCCAGCTTTTGCACCAATCTCTTGTGTGGAACTGTGTCAAACGCCTTCTTGCAGTCCAAGAAAATGCAATCCACCCACCCCTCTCTCTCTTGTCTTACTGCGGTCACCATGTCATAGAACTCCAGTAGGTTTGTGACACAGGATTTCCCGTCCCTGAAACCATGTTGGCTGCTGTTGATGAGATCATTCCTTTCTAGGTGTTCCACCACTCTTCTCCTGATAATCTTCTCCATGATTTTGCATACTATACATGTCAGTGACACTGGTCTGTAGTTTAATGCTTCATGTCTGTCTCCTTTTTTAAAGATTGGGACTACATTTGCTGTCTTCCATGCCTCAGGCAATCTCCCTGTTTCGATAGATGTATTGAATATTGTTGTTAGGGGTACGCATAGCGCCTCTGCTCCCTCTCTCAATACCCATGGGGAGATGTTATCTGGCCCCATTGCCTTTGAGGTATCTAGCTCACTCAGAAGCCTCTTCACTTCTTCCTCGGTTGTGTGCACTGTGTCCAGCACTTGGTGGTGTGCCCCACCTCTCCGTCTTTCTGGAGTCCCTTCTGTCTCCTCTGTGAACACTTCTTTGAATCTCTTGTTGAGTTCTTCACATACTTCATGGTCATTTCTTGTTGTCTCTCCTCCTTCCTTCCTTAGCCTGTGTGTGTGTGTGTGTATGTGTGTGAGTGTGTGTGTGTGTATGTGTGTGAATACTCACCTACTTCTGGTTGCAGGGTTGGATTCACAACTCCTATGTGTGTGAGCGCGCCTTTTAACACTATACTAGAAAGGAGAATTGAGCTCTGAAAGCAAATGGTTATTGCTTTCTCAGCTAATGATATATTGTATCCATATTAAAAATATAGCAATAAAATGCATTTTTTTTTGGGGGGGGGAAGCAATAAAACTATCATGGTCATAAAGTATATTAAAAATGAGAAGTAATTTGGCTTATTCCAAGGAAAAGGGATCTCGAGGAGAAATCTGTTTCATTCCTCTTAAAATACGTGCTGTTGCACAGAAAGAATTAATAAGTCATTCTGGAAAGCATCTAAGGTAGTAACTATTATTATTGTTATAAACAATAATAATAATAATAATAATAATAATAATAATAATAATAATAATAATAATAAAAATAATAATAATAATAATAATAATAATAATAATAATAATAATAATAATAATAATAATAATAATATTATTATTATTATTATTATTATTATTATTATTATTATTATTAATTATAAGTTTAACACTTCCGTGCAGACATCCACAAACAGAGTGCCAGAGCAGCTGTAAAGCCAAACTTAATAACGAGTAATTCTTTTCTAACTTTTCTTGTTAGAGGTTGAGAGTGTGGTGGTGGTGGCGTCAAGGACTTGCTACCAACACACTCACACAATAACTGACCTCCGCCAGGCTTAAAGTGTGTGGTGGTGGCGTCAAGAACTTGCTACCAACACACTCACACAATAACTGACTTCCTCCAGGTTTAAAGTGTGTGGTGGTGGCGCCAAGAACTTGCTACCAACACACTCACACAATAACTGACCTCCGCCGGGCTTAAAGTGTGTGGTGGTGACGTCAAGGACTTGCTACCAACACACTCACACAATAACTGACTTCCGCCAGGTTCAGAGTGCGTGGTGGTGGCGTCAAGGACTTGCTACCAACACACTCACACAATAACTGACCTCCGCCAGGCTTAAAGTGTGTTGTGGTGGCGTCAAGGACTTGCTACCAACACACTCACACAATAACTGACCTCCGCCAGGTTCAGAGTGCGTGGTGGTGGCGTCAAGGACTTGCTACCAACACACTCACACAATAACTGACCTCCGCCAGGCTTAAAGTGTGTGGTGGTGGCGTCAAGGACTTGCTACCAACACACTCACACAATAACTGACCTCCGCCAGGTTCAGAGTGCGTGGTGGTGGCGTCAAGGACTTGCTACCAACACACTCACACAATAACTGACCTCCGCCAGGTTCAGAGTGCGTGGTGGTGGCGTCAAGGACTTGCTACCAACACACTCACACAATAACTGACCTCCGCCAGGCTTAAAGTGTGTGGTAGTGGCGTCAAGGACTTGCTACCAACACACTCACACAATAACTGACCTCCGCCAGGTTCAGAGTGCGTGGTGGTGGCGTCAAGAACTTGCTACCAACACACTCACACAATAACTGACCTCCGCCAGGCTTAAAGTGTGTGGTGGTGGCGTCAAGAACTTGCTACCAACACACTCACACAATAACTGACCTCCGCCAGGCTTAGAGTGTGTGGTGGTGGCGTCAAGAACTTGCTACCAACACACTCACACAATAACTGACCTCCGCCAGGCTTAAAGTGTGTGGTGGTGGCGTCAAGAACTTGCTACCAACACACTCACACAATAACTGACCTCCGCCAGGCTTAGAGTGTGTGGTGGTGGCGTCAAGAACTTGCTACCAACACACTCACACAATAACTGACCTCCGCCAGGCTTAAAGTGTGTGGTGGTGGCGTCAAGAACTTGCTACCAACACACTCACACAATAACTGACCTCCGCCAGGCTCAGAGTGTGTGGTGGTGGCGTCAAGAACTTGCTACCAACACACTCACACAATAACTGACCTCCGCCAGGCTTAAAGTGTGTGGTGGTGGCGTCAAGAACTTGCTACCAACACACTCACACAATAACTGACCTCCGCCAGGCTCAGAGTGTGTGGTAGTGGCGTCAAGAACTTGCTACCAACACACTCACACAATAACTGACCTCCACCAGGTTTAATCCTGGGCCTGCAGATCTCAGCACCCAGAGTTCTCGAGGTTGCAGCTCACATTCAAATGGTCGACAATGATACATCTGGCTGGAAGGAAAAGAAAAAGAAACAACTTTAATCCAAATGAACTACTTCACATGCGGCGTATACACGCTGAGAAGTGCATCGCAGTATTATTACGCACTTACGTACCTTGAAGTTAGTAGCGGATGAGTGTATCATTTTACGACCCTAAACTCACAGACTTACAGTATTTTCCGGCATATAAGGCGCACGAGTATATAAGACGTATAAAACGATGTTTCCAAGCAGATGTGACGTAAAGTTAGTAAATAACTGCTAAAGTATAATCCAGCCTACCCTCGAACCTGATCTTGAGCGTATAAGGAGCAAGCTGATTCTCCAAGCCTTTTTGTGGAAAAAAGTGCACCTTACAGTGCTAGTCACGGCATTATGCCGGGTGAGCGCCCCGGCAAAATGCCGTGACGAAAATCAAAGGCCTACCATACATGGGGGTCTTTTTTCGTCAGTGTATTATGCCGGGTAGCAGCCATTAGCATGATGTCACGGCCTGCCGCCACACTCTACAGTGACTCCTTAGTGCTCACGTGGCTGCCGTGGTGAGAGAAAGTGTTGCACTTTTGTCTCTCATCCGCTCCATCTTTCGTCCTGTGTTCCCTTTGGTTTTGGGGCTATACATGTTTGATTATGAGTAAAAGGAAGTCTTTAACACCTGAATCTATAGCTCATATCATAGGGCTTCACAAAGGTGGGCACCAGACAAAAGAAATAATGGAGATTGTTGGTGTGTGTGAGCGTTCATTGAGGAACTGGGTGCAGCATTGCAAGGCTGGTGGTGGTGTAGAGTTGCCGTCTGCCAAACCTCGGCCCGGCCCCTCGAAGACATCTGTTCGTACCTTAACTGTGTTAAAGAAGCAGTTAGAGAGTACACCTAAGAAAACTGCTAGAGAATTGAAAGAAATTAACCCACGTCTTCTCTCAGAGGTGTCTGTAAGAACTGTTAACAGACGTGTGTCAGAATTGGGCTACAGTAGTCACTGCCAGGTTAAGAAATCGATCCTCTCCAAGCCACAGAAGAAACAGGCTGGATTACGCAAAGAAATATCTTCAATGGAATCCTCAACAATGGTCTGAAGTACTTTGGAGTGATGAAGCAACCTTCACCGTCACCTATAACCCTGGGGGACATGTGTACCGACCCAGAGGTAGTGACCCGCTAGACCCACGCTGCACCTGTGGGACCACCAAACACCCAGACTCGCTCATGGTTTGGGGGTGTTTCAGTGTTCAGAGTGTTGGTGAACTCATTGTGTTTCCCAAAAACCAGTATATCAACCAGTATAATCACCTGGAGTTATTGTGTGACAATTTACCTGAGGCGTTTGACAGGTGTGGGGCTACTGTTTTTATGCAGGACGGTGCACCGTATCATACTGCCAAATCTGTAGTTCAGTGGCTTAAGGACTATTAAGTGAGGCTCTTTAATGACTGGCCAGGCAATTCCCCAGACCTAAACCCTATTGAGAACCTCTGGTCAATAGTGAAACGAAGTTTACTGGGCAAGTATATCTGTTCCATCCCGTGGCTGGAGGCTACTCTACATGAGGCATGGAACAATATGCCTCCCCAGACCCTCAAGAATTTGTGTGAGAGTCTTCCTACATGGCTGAGGGACATGATTAAGCGTAAAGGACGCAGCACTAAGTATTAAAACCTCAGTAAGTGTGCAAATATATAATAATCTTTCATGGTGTGTGTTTGTGTTTTGGTACGTGTGTCGGGGAGGGGCGGCATAATGGAGTGACTAGCACTGTATGTGCCGGAAATTACGGTACCATAAATGCTGCTGAATTCCATAACGAGGAAAAAATATTTATTAAAAGACACGTGAGGAAAAGACTATAGCATATTAATAGAAAACGTTTCGGTCCTGGGACTCTGATCATTTTCGGTCCCAGGAACGAAATGTTTTCTAGTGTTTGCTCACCTGTCGGTAAACCAAAGTTTATATTACACTGTCCGACGCTGTGAGGAATTTCTCAAGCTGGTTCCATCTCTGTGTAAAGTTTTTATGAAGATGAGCATGGGGACCGAAGTTTAAATCTGTCGGAAATTTTTTATGAATTTTCACTTAATTTATTTAAATGAAAAATATTTTGACTAGGGAATTTATTTGTAAGATGCCATTTTCTGTACAATCTGTTCTAGAGTCTACGTGAAGTTCAACTGATGAATATTATATACGGGATTAACATTTAATCACGGAAAGTGCTAAGCATGTCGAGATAATACAGCATGGGCAATGGTATGTAATTATATTTGATTATAAATTAGACACATACACAACACTTGGGTATCTTTAACGAGGAGACGTTTCGCCACACAGTTCCGAAACTTTCATCAACTTGTCGGTTCTCTGAACTATTCATCTGTATATTTGATTAAAAGAAGAAGATGGCATCTTTAAATCTTAGAGCAAAGAAGAAGCTTTTATTAACACAATACCTTGGAACAATTAGCCATCACGATATATATATATATATATATATATATATATATATATATATATATATATATATATATATATATATATATATATATATATATATATATATATATATATATATATATATATATATATACATATATATATATTCTCGTTCAGGCTTGTTTCTCCTGATGAGTTGTTCATCCCTAACCAGAGTACGGGCGGGGATTAAACTCGCGGTGGGTGAATCAGTCTGGAGTTCAATCCCCGTCCGTACAGTGATTTGTTTGCAAGCGTGTCATTACGATTTCTTGAGTCGAGTTGTCCATCTTGAATGAAATGAGACAGAAAGTTAAATAAAATGCTGTGGTTTTTCAATGAGGTTATATTATTGGCATATTTTTTTGGTTTTAAGGGTAATCGGCCTTATAAAGGTCATTAGGGTCATATTATCACCTGTTCATCACCATACAAGGATAATTACATCATACATACACTGAGAGAGACATACCTCTCGTTGCATGTTGCACTGCATTTCTATGTATGTAAAGAATACTAATAATTCTTATATTTTGGAAGATACGTATTATATATATTGACTGAGGCATACGTCTACAAAGATCACCTTCGTCATTAAGTAAGAATATGGGTAAAATTTACCCAATATTATTTATAAATAATGTAATTCAGATTTGTTGTGATTTTAATTCTAATGTTCAAACCAGAGTTGCAACATTCACTCTTAAAAAACACTCGTGAAGGATTAGCACAAAACGTGCAAGAAACTCCCTAGCTGAGTGCAAGAAACATTTGTGTTTTATGCAGACCTGTGTCACTTGCGCATGATATATTGCAAAATGCTCTTTAAAGCATGACAGGAATGGATAGCCAAGTTCTTTCCTGCCTCCGAGTTCAGCAGATTGTTTTTGCTTTGCAGTCAGTGAGAGTTGTTTAAGTTGTTTACCACTTTTACTGAATTCTTCTTAAGTCTTCCTGGAAGGTTGTATTAATTTACCACGTATCTGGAATTACTCTGATCTCACATGTTTAATTAATTACTTCATCTATTATTTTTAATTAAAAATTTTTTTTTATAATTATCAGTTATCTTAAGCTAATTAGTACAATTATCAAGTCACGATTCTCAGTCTTGGCAAATGTCAGAATTGATAATATTGTTAAATGTCGCTATCACCTGGTCACCAATTTTAACAAGCATTGCATTTTGAAAGCCGCCATTGGATTTATCAACACTGATGACGGAGTTTTACGTACACGTTCAACAGCTTCATTAATTTCCAATACGAAATATTTAATAACGACTCCATATGCACAACTCCAGATCCTCTGTATAGGACCTCTCCTACTTTTTATTTCAGAACCTCTCCTGTTTCTCAGTGGTGAGACTCTTTACTTCCTCCTTGCAGAACTTCTCCACCGTCTCCCGGCTGTGTGACGTGCACACATGGAATGAATATTTTTCAGCACACTAATTATTTTTAATATTTGCATTAGGATTGTATTGGTCAGTCAATAACGCTTCTTATATTTTTCCTTAACTATCTGGATGTTGACTTGTGCTTCAAGTTCTTATTGTAATGGAGAATTCAGTTTCAGCGAAGCTCTAGTGACTTTAAATGTTTAGCTACATTTATAGCTTGTTAGGTATTATATTTCAGTTTGCCCTAATTCTACCAGTGGTGGATGGATTTGGTGCACTGACAACTTTTTTTTTTTTTGGGGGGGGGGGACACGTTTCGCTCTTCTTAAAGCTTTATCATGACTTGTTAGAGCTCCAATCAGAGCGAAACGTTGTTCCAATATAAGTTTGCTCTGCAATGCGTGTTTTATTTTTTGTCCAGCGGAGGTAGTGGGATCAGGGGCAAACAGTTCCAATCCTCAACCATGGGTAGCAGTGAGGATGATAGTCTTCCTGGTATATACCTCACGTCGTTAAATCGGATATATATTCTGCTGTTATTAATGTTCAAACAGTTCTTTTTTATCAGTACATCTGAATGTCTCGCAGGTTAATTGAGACTGTGTTTCGTTGTCGGACGAAACCAGAAATTAATTGTTTATGCAGTGATATATCCCATGACAGAAAATATGAGATGTGTATTGGTATCAAAGTTGTCTTTCCTGTCATGCACACATAATATATTTTGTTTTGGCTCTGGTTTAATGTTTGTTTGATGCATATATTAGTCAGTAGTGACAATAATAATGAAAGCTTTCACAAACATTGATTACATAAGCATGACTATATATAAATGTGTGTCTTCTCAGTGTCTCTTAAGTTTTACAAATATGTTATTGGTGCATTTAATGCTGATCCTGGTAAAGGTTTTTATTATTTTCGTGTATTCCTATTGAAATATCTTGAATGTGTAGGGTGAGTAGCTGAACCTTAATCACATAAGTGTGGTAAAGTCTTAAGGGTGAGTGTACCATAAGCGTAATCCAGTAAGTGAACTGTAAACTTAATCTTGTAAACACAACAGTCAAGTCTGGCCACTGTGTACATTGCCCAAAGTCAAATTAACTAACAATGAACAGAGTACACTTACGTGGGACGACTGTTCTAACACTACAAGTTATTGCGACGAGGAAGATATCTAAACAATGTTGTGAAAGTCGCGTCTGCACCCTGAAACAGCCAGCGGAATTTTGCTGATTTGGTTAAGTCAACAGAGTTGCATTACTCTTAGCAACCATCTGCATGGAGATTGCATTTTGCCCCACCGAGCAGCAGGTGATTCTGGAGAAGGCAGGTTGAAGGACCTGGGGAGCAATTCCGCGGCAGAGGATCGAGCCTCCACAACTACAAGTGCTAAATGACCAACAGAGGGAAAGCACAATGTATAAAATAAATAAATTATCTACTGATGAGAGCAATGATAAGTGGTCCTAGTAATGAAGGAAGATTTAGAGGATGAGTCGTTCTAACAAGACAAGACTAGATGATAGGTGACTCTAGCAAAGTATCTGTTCTGCTGCACTGCAAATCCGTATTACTTACGAAAACTTGTAAAATCTACTGAACTTTATTTTGTAATTTCTTTTATCAATAAATCATAGCAATTTCTTTTTGACATATTTGACTATTCTGGGGTTATCCCAAATATTTAATATGCACTCGGAGTGACTGACGAGAAATACCATTAACAAACACGTTTAGAGACTAAACTACTTGCACTCGGAAATTTGGTGGATGTTGTGGTTCAGCGAATCCACACTAGTCAGTTATGTTTTTTTCCTCCTCTAGAAACTTGCATTAACGTTCTGTACAAACATATAAAGATTCACTATATTTCTCGACAATTTTATGATACACGAAAGCACTCGGATTAATTTTATTATTACACGTTAATATTTTTTCTATGATTGGCAATGAATGCGCCTAATCACCTAATTGAGGTTGCAGGGATCGAGACTTTTCACTGGTCGCTAGTAGGTCGTCTCTCTGCTCCATGAGTTTTATCACACCTCGTCTTAAACTATGTATGGTTCCTGCCTCCACTACATCACTTGCCAGACTATTCTACTTCCTGACAACTCTATGACTGAAGAAATACTTCCTAACATCCCTTTGACTTATCTGAGTCTTCAGCTTCCAATTGTGACCCCTTGTGTCTGTGTCCCATCTCTGGAACATCCTGTGTATGTGTACTCACCTAGTTGTACTCACCTAGCTGAGGTTGCAGGGGTCGAGTCCAAGCTCCTGGCCCCGCTTCTTCACTGGTCGCTACTAGGTCACTCTCCCTGAACCATGAGCTTTATCATACCTCTGTTTAAAGCTATGTATGGATCCTGCCTTCACTACATCGCTTCCCAAACTATTCCACTTACTTACTACTCTGTGGCTGAAGAAATACTTCCTAACATCCCTGTGATTCATCTGTGTCTTCAACTTCCAACTGTGTCCCCTTGTTGCTGTGTCCCATCTCTGGAACATCCTCTCTTTGTCCACCTTGTCAATTCCTCTCAGTATTTTGTATGTCGTTATCATGTCCCCCTTATCTCTCCTGTCCTCCAGTGTCGTCAGGGTGATTTCCCTTAACCTCTCCTCGTAGGACATACCTCTTAGCTCTGGAACTAGTCTTGTTGCAAACCTTTGCACTCTCTCTAGTTTCTTTACGTGCTTGGCTAGGTGTGGGTTCCAAACTGGTGCCGCATACTCCAATATGGGCCTAACGTACACGGTGTACAGGGTCCTGAACGATTCCTTATTAAGATGCCGGAATGCTGTTCTGAGGTTTGCTAGGCGCCCATATGCTGCGGCAGTTATTTGGTTGATGTGCGCTTCAGGAGATGTGCCTGGTGTTATACTCACCCCAAGATCTTTTTCCTTGAGTGATGCTTGTAGTCTCTGGCCCCCTAGACTGTACTCTGTCTGCGGTCTTCTTTGCCCTTCCCCAATCTTCATGACTTTGCACGTGGTGGGGTTGAACTCCAGGAGACAATTGCTGGACCAGGTCTGCAGCCTGTCCAGATCCCTTTGTAGTTCTGCCTGGTCTTCGATCGAATGAATTCTTCTCATCAACTTCACGTCATCTGCAAACAGGGACACTTCGGAGTCTATTCCTTCCTTCATGTCGTTCACAAGTACCAGAAACAGCACTGGTCCTAGGACTGACCCCTGTGGGACCTCGCTGGTCACAGGTGCCCGCTCTGACACCTCGCCTCGTACCATGACTCTTTGCTGTCTTCCTGACAAGTATTCCCTGATCCATTGCAGTGCCTTCCCTGTTATCCCTGCTTGGTCCTCCAGTTTTTGCACTAATCTCTTGTTTGGAACTGTGTCAAACGCCTTCTTGCAGTCCAAGAAAATGCAATCCACCCACCCCTCTCTCTCTTGTCTTACTGCTGTCACCATGTCATAGAACTCCAGCAGGTTTGTGTGTGTGTGTGTGTGTCGTTCCAGGCCATGGAGCTGAACTCTTCTCCAGGCTGAGGGACTGACCATCTCAAATACTATTACTCCAAGGCAGATGGATCGAAGACAAGTAATCTTAGAAATGCAAGACAAGCCACGGGGAGATAGAAACATTTAGCTCAAGATCATTCACAAATCTCCATGCGTCATCAGGAGGTTTGTAATGTTGCAAAAGCAGCTACAGATAGAATGAAACTAAGTTTTCTTAGAGTAGGGTAACGTGGTGACTCCAGCCAGTTTCTCTCAGAAATGCTACTGGTTGGCGTTACCACGCTACCTTTGATTTGAGAAAATTTCCTCTCATTCCACCTGTTGTTACTCTTGCAACAGTGCATAGCTCCTGATGACTCACGGAGACGTGTGAAAGATCTTGAGCTGAAGATTTCCATCTCCCGTGGCTTGTCTTACACACATACACACACACACACACGCACACACACACACACACACACACACACACACACACACACACACACACACACACACACACACACACACACACACACACACACACACACACACACACATGCACACACATTTCTTTTTTCCTATTAAATAATAATAATAATGATGATAACAATAGTAAAGAAATAAGCATTGTTATATAGCTGCTGAACCTGCCTTGGAATATCAAACTTAGACATCGAAAAAGGAGAAACCCAAACCCGAGGATGTATTGTCTTTCGATAGAAAGAGAACATTTGTACCCGAGACAGCGTGCACTCCCAGCAACAATATTCAATGAGAAGAAGACAATATTGAAGATTGCATCAATTTGTCAAGCCAGTATTGAAGCTGCCCTACCCAGAGACCTCATGCCCACTCTTGATCGATAGGTTTACCAGTACCTTTGCTTGATTTGTTTATTTGCATTAATTTTTTATACTTATTATTATAGTGATAGTATAGTTAACTGGTAAGTGGAGAAGCAAAACACATGTGCAACAGTTGGGTATCATTATTGCTCTACTGTCTTCAACATTCGTTACCTCTGCATTAGAATGATAAAGCCTGCAGAGTAAACAAATCTTTTCAACAATAAAGTTACCCAATTGTAGCTGTGTTTTACTCAGCCCGTTTTTGCTTAATGAAAATTGTGTGTAAAATTTGTGCAACTGAGTCACAGAACACGAAAGACCCAGGTATCATCCAGCCTCACACTGACATAACCAAAGAAACCTAACTTCAGTATCCGAGTTGGGCAAAAAGTACAGCCAAGTCTCCTTATACCTTCCATCTGTATTTACCTAGAAGTGGAGAGGACCTAGAAATTAGCCAGTTGTTAATGATTGCATAATAAGGAAAGATCCCAGTAAAAATAAGGCACATGGTTTTCCTGGGTCGAGCGTCTTGAACTTCTTCCTAAATGTATAGACCCTGGATTTACACAACATATTCCATGGATATTATTACAGCTGTGATGACTGGAACCAAAGGGCAAATACCTGTAGAAACGTGCTCTTCACTACTGAAAACGTAACTAATGATGAAAATATTGATACACACTTGCATATAGGTCCTTGCTTTAGCAGTTTTTCCTTAATTGAAAGGGGACTCTTATGTAAATTGATGCACGTATAACTAATAAGACATTTAAGCCAGCTCACCGGGAAATCTGTCTCGCAAATACACATAATACAATGTGAGGTCTCAGGATAAATATTAAGGATGTCGAGAACTCGTTATATTCTTAAAAGCAGTAGTGTAAGTGACAATAGTAGTAGTAGTAGTAACAACAACAGAGTAACAGGAACTGCTAAGTTTGAAAACCAGACTTTCTCTGGATGTTTACATGGCTAATCTGATTTGCTATTTCAGCTTTTGTTAACTGTTGTCGACAGTTTTACTGAAAACACTGAAATTTAGATTTTTCAGTCATCCATCATATTGATCTAAATGAAAGTCTTCGAGCAGAACGTAATCTTATGTAATTTGCACTATTTAACGAATGACTTTGATTTCATGAGCCACATGCAGTCGAGAGATCTTTAGCTTAACAAAGAAATTAGAATTCATGCACTCCAGCTAGTCAGTGACACATGAGGTTGTTCTCTCCCTGTTACAGTGTGTTGCAAAGGTAAGGATGCTGCATGATTGCAAGATTTTCTTGTCCATTTAAATCCGACTAATTAGACTTTCTTAAGAGTATCTGTGGCAGCGAGAATTCTCTGCGCAGAACTTAATTCCATTGACCCTTAAAATCGAGAACGTGTATATTTACGTAGGTTACCTTCGTTCTCTACCAACAATATATAAACGGAGCTGGGGATCCTCTATCCATAACCGCTCGGAATCCAAGCATTATGTACTTTTTATTCTTATTTTTCATACAAATTATTTAGAAAAACTTACCCCCCTCGATCGCTTCTTTATTAATAGATAGTTGACTGCCTTGCTGACTCCTTTCTGCAAGCTAAAAGATTTAATTCCTTCAGTGGAACAGCAACCTGAATGCTGTTATGCCTGAAAAAAGTCATAACATTCACTGGCATCACTAAAGGCCTGTGTAGCATTCTTTCTTCAATGAAGGATAAATTATCAGATGATTATAAGACTGGTGAAGAAGCTGACAGTGTAACCAGTTATCTCTTTTTTTCCGATCGTTTTGTATAGGCAGAAAGGAGGAAAAGTAAAATAAGTTTAACCTATATTCTCTGTAAATTGAACTAGACTGAACCGTCCTCAGAAAAAAATGTTCGGTCAAAGTAATGTCTCAGAAGTTCTGAAGATCAAAGGTTGTATCAGTAATCATCAGAATGACATCGAGATGGTTTAGCCAATGACATGCACCCGGTGAAGCCCTTGAAGGTGGTAGACAGAGCGTGGCACATTTTAACGACCAACAGAGACTCTCCTTGACCTAAAAGCTTTATAGATGGTGTATCCAAAAGTGTAAAGCTGAAATTGTCACAGTGTTGTCCAATAGAGACCTCATCAACATGAGAAGGGTAGCCTTCCTACCTGCTGCGACGGGGTACATAAACTGCTGGGTTTTTATATCCCCTTCTAGATATGAAGTTCCTCAACCAGTGAACACTCCCATGGAAACAGGGCAGGCTCTTGGCTGGTGTTTTCTTCAGCATAGTTACCAACAGCTCTTTCTCCTTTTCCTATTGATCAGCAACAGCCATAAACATAAATTAGATTGTATATAAAGTGGTACACACTGTGTACACACATGGTCATATACATCTTGTATAGTATGGCATATCTACTATTAATAATAATAATACATTTATTACTACGATTAGTACTGCTGTTAATAATAATTATTATAATAACTCTAATAACTTATTATTATTAATAGCAGTAATAATAGTATTATTAATAGAAATAATGATAATACAGTTAAAATAACTAGCATGAAATACAAAAATAGGATACGAAGTGAGAGGAAGTGAAAAAGACAAACGATAAAGACAGGTTCATGTGACCCAGAGGACAGCTGACGTGAGCAACAACCTTCTCAACCATTGAATGCTTCTCTCTATATTGAAGCTAAACAAGCAGAGTTGCACTTGTAAGTCTCGTGTATCTCGTGTATCAAAGAGCTTGTAGATTTAATTTCCGACTTCTTTTTTTAGTGTGCTGATGTCCCTCGCTCTGCCTGCTCTCTCTCAGGAAGCCTACTCCTTCAACATAGTCACTCTTTGTAATGTTTTAACTTGAAACTACCATATAATACTTAAACTGGTTTGGAGCACATTATCTAAACTGCCAATAACAATTATTATTATTATTATTATTATTATTATTATTATTATTATTATTATTATTATTATTATTATTATCTGCTGTTGCTACTTTGAAAGTGGCTCATATCATTCTCTCCATCATCGTCTGTTTACATACATTAAGAAAGTCATCGTTGGTTCCCTTCACAAACTATCACTTTCCACCATTTGTGAACTTAACCATCTGCAAAATACTCACTCGCTGGGTCGGAAACTTTTTTTTCTGATGGATCACGATCGAATGAAGTTTAGGATGGAAGCCATAGGAGAGGGATAGCATGATTGGTGCCCGGGAGATAGGGTACAAGGGAGACGGGGCGCCAGGGAGATAGGGTGCCAGGGAGAAAGGGCGCCATGGAGAGTAATAAGGAAGATCCATACGTCAGTGGTTGGGGAAAGCAGGAATCAGTTAGCGCAGAATAGAAAAAGAAAATGAAAGGTTCATTAGGTAAATAAACTCGTGCATTTACCCATCAGAACTTACCTACGCTGAGCTTATCTAGCGCAGCTTACCTTGCTTGGTTTATCTTGCTGTTTTTCTAGCTAAGTTTGCGAGATTGGAGCTTCCGTTTCTGGAGCAGACTTTGTTTGCCGGTTACATTATATTACTTTTTTTTATGGGGAGGGGGGAGTCCGAGGTAGATGGGGTTATATTAGACTGAAAACATCGAAGGAATCTGACTTACTCTAAGTCATTCCCTATTTCATTTAACATCTTTACAAGTCAAATACACCACAGTACTTCCCAATCTCTCTGTGACTAAATATGAAGTTCAGTTCCAGTCTGTTCTCTCGTTATAGTCCCTTACATGGTAATTTAATGTCTCTTTTTCAATCGTTTTCATGCAGAATAGAACTTTAAATTATATATATATCTTCTTGTTCTACATTCGTACAAAGAAGAAAGAGCTACCTCATGTACTGTACTCTTTCTTCTTAAGCTTTGCTTCTTGCTACCGGTAACAGAATGGATGTAAATTCCCTGAACATTATTTCTCAGGATTGTAGTACATATCTGGGTTTTATCTAGTTTCTTTATGAGCCTTGGTGGGTGTGGGCTTCTTGCGAATTCTCCTTACTCGAGGACTGCGGTTATGTTTGAAGTAGATAGAGCTTTCTAAGGTTCCAGGTTCAGGGTTCTAAATAAATATCTTACATGATGAAAATTAGACACATACGCAACATCTGGGTATCTTTAATGTAGACGTTTCACCATCCAGTGGCTTTATCAATACAAATTCAAGGACATAATTTGAAAACAGTAGAACTATATACAACAAATATCTTACATTTACCCGCTAAGTGTACGCCACTGATATTGTGTTAAGTGTGGGCTTAACTAGTTAGTGTATACGTACTGTTATTATCTATTTGCTGACTGGAGAGAAAAAAAAATTCCACCGTATCTACTTGTGAACCCTTCAGTGAAGTTCCTTCTACGTCTTCACGACTCAGATCTTCACTATTCTTCTGTGTATAGGACTGATCATAAGAATATAAGAACATAAGAAAGAAGGAACACTGCAGCAAGCCTATTGGCCCATGCGAGGCAGGTCCAAGTCTCCTACCGGCTTAAGTCAATGATGAAGCCACTGTGTTGCACATGTGTCTAATTTATCAACTTGTCGGTTCTCCGAACCATTTATCTATGTTAAAGAAATGCTCGTAGCTATTCACTAGCTCATTTGTAAGGTTAATTTCGAACCATTGTGCCTTTCACATGTTAATGAAAATGTTATCCGGAAACACAACAAAGTGAACATTTTAACATCTATAATTATGATGTTTAGTAACCCTTGAGATAATGTTTTGTGGTATATGAATTACTAATATAATTATAGGTAAATGAATCTCCTTCCGATTTTGATAGCCAAAAGTATGTAGATTATCATACATCGCTCCAGTTACATTTATCGTGTAGAAACAACAATGACTTCATTATAGAACTCAACCTAAGTTCTGCTCCTCGTTCAACTTTACATACAAATGGCGACTAGCTATTAAACTTTGTAACAAATTAAGTTTTCAGAGATTTCACAGGAATTTGAAAGTTATAATGGAAGAAGCAACAGACATTCATGTCATCTCTTCTTTTATCACTGATATCTTATGAGAAGTCCCCGAGAAGTGTGTATCTATCAGTATATACATAGAGATGTGTATATCTGTGTGTATATACGCTAAGGTGTTTATCTCGTTTACTGTATGTACACAGAGAGATGTGCCCACCCTAGTGTATGTAAATATAATGAAATTAATGACTTAAGATAAAAAATTATCAGACAAATATATTCTTAAAGAGTTTTCATATTTAATTAAAAATATTGAGAAATATTATAATATGCACTGATTGCTTCATTAATTTCCTATTGCTGGGACTACGTCATTCTTGATGTGAGTTTCTTGGTCGACTGTGGCATTAATGGCCTTCGTTTAGTCTGTCGACTTTCATATCTGGTAAATGAAAGCTGTTGTTTTCCATATCTTTTATTAGCAGTTTGTCTCTTTGTTAATCATTCCTTCATGGGTAACTATTGTCCTCTGTTTGTATAAAAGTTATTATTATTACCATTATTATTATTATTATTATTATTATTATTATTATTATTATTATTATTATTATTATTATTATTATAAAATAACAGTAAGGTTTGGGGATAAACAAGCTTAATCTTAGGAAAGGAAAGGGGAGCTCAGATCCTTAGATCAAGAGCCCTCCACCAGCATCAAGATACTCCACTTTAAAATAATACGAAGTACAAACATTACTCCAGCAGTGAAACAAGATGGAATAAAGCCCGACGAGCGGCTCTAAAAGACAGACAAGAAGCGACAAAACGCTTTCTGGGACAACCACCTGCACCCGACTCGTCAACATTACTCCTCAGAGTCTCTCATAACATGCCCTCTCGATCTATTTGTTTGAAAACACACACACACACACACACACACACACACACACACACACACACACACACACACACACACACACACACACACACACACACACACACACACACACACACACAAACACACACACACAATTAGGTGAGTACGCACACACACACATACACACACACGACGAGATACTACAAGCGTGACAAGGGAGCATCACCTTTCTTACACATTTTTTTATGCAAACAAGTCGAAGAGTAGACGTGAGTTGTTTCCCATTTGGTAAAAGTAATTAAAAGTAATAAAATGCTGAAAGAAATGGGCAGTTATATATAGAGAATATAACGCTGGTACATAACACAAATGGTTACAAATTTCGTATGAACGCGACCCGTACATGTTAAAGTTGTGCACTGGAAGCATTATTTCCTTTATTTTACAACTCCTTCGTGTGTCGCAAATCTTTCAGTGTTTTCCAAGTATTATTTATGTATTCATGATTTGTTTTGTTACACGCACTTTTGATATTGTGTCAGTTACCTTGTTTGCATAACAATAAATACTTTATAGTGATATATATATATATATATATATATATATATATATATATATATATATATATATATATATATATATATATATATATATATATATATATATATATATATATATATAAACATCAGTAACTAAGCAAGTGAGTGGTACTCCAGTGTAGACTGGCCAGAAGTTCTGCTTTTGAGGTGCCACTTCAAGCAGGACGTTAATTTGTTTTTCTTTTTGGACCTACCTAAGAAGAATTACATGAATTACTTCACATATACTAAACCAGTGGGAACTGAAGGCCACAATAACCACTGACGTATTTTTATTATAATATTAAGTAGTAGTCACTAGCAACACTACGTGCTGAGCAGCAGTGTACGTGTACAAGACGAGTCAAGGTATCAGTCAAGTACGCCGCAGTCAGGGAATCATTATTTTGTAATAAAAAATACCACATAATAGCGTTCATCACATTATAGTGATATTTCACAAACAAATAATTCTTCTAAATGTATTTTGTATGTTTTCTACAACTTTTTATATATTTTAAGTCATCATAAAAAATGTTTTATTTAAGTTAAATCTCTAGGTTTAAAACTTTAGCAATTAATTTAAGTCCTAGAATTTGTTAATTTATGTATTCTAGTTATTATAATAAAATGAAATAGACCTTGGCCAATAAATTTAATGTGTCAAAAAGCTAATGTTCCTTAAGTTTTTCTTCCCGAATTAACAAGTATTCAAAGTAGTCAGCGTCTAACATATATTTTAGGTTCAGACTCCAATAATTTTCTTTCCTGATGTCTGCGTAATAGGATTTACGTTAATTAAACACTAGTTATCAACATGTTTTAACTACACTAGCTGGAAAATATGCCTATGACTGGTCACGAGAAACTGTTTTCATGATCTTTCACAGAATATATTCAAAACGGATTGCAAACTCAACTATCCTGCTTGATAAGCATTCCATTTCTCTCTGCAAGTTGGGTTTCCAAACTCTTTTCTTCTATAGGCTATTAGCATGATTTCTGAAACGTTGTTCACATCTATCGTCTTTCTTCCTCAATGTCTCTCTGGTGTTGGATGTGTTCCAGACCGCATTGTTTCAGGACGACGCGAGTTCCTCTCATCTGTTTTATATTTATTTTATATCCCGTTTTACGTTCTTCTGCACTTTTCTTCATTATTTTTTACTCAAGTTATTGCCCCCATTTTTTACGCCGTGAGCAAGACCCCATCTCGCAGTTTATGTTACGACACAAATTCTGCCAATATCCGTCTCTATAAAGCCACTAAAATATCAGACAAACCGCGTACATCTTCAGTGAGGATCTTCCGTCGAGGATGACATGGCTGAAAACGAGGAGGTCGATCTATTAATACTAAAACAACTGCGTCTCCTTTTCCATCATTGTTTTCAGTACCAGGTCTTTCATTTTTTTTTCTCCGGGAATACAACAGGTATTTTACCCTCTGAACTACTTCACTGAGACACTGGAATAGGAAAGAGCAGCCCTTAGGTCTCTAGCAGTGTCAATGAGACTGGAATCCATTTCACTGAGGAAGCTCGCTGCACGTTTGCCCTAAGGCTCAAGGGTTTCTGGTTAGAGTGTGACAAGGTGGTACACATGGTCCAAGTCTTACAAGGAAGTGTTAATAATTATGCAGTATTTGATGTAAGAAGTTATTGCAGCTTATTTTATAATTCCTGGTGAGACTCCATTAAGATGCCTTCATTGAATCAAGTTCCAATAGAAATTTTCTTACGTGCTCATTGAGAGATTGAAAAGTCTGATATTACTATTTTGATTGTCGTACATTCCAGCCATTTCACATTTTTAATCATACTGTCGAGCTCAATGCTTACTTCCCTATTAATTCCTGTGAGTGTTTGCCAGCGTATTGTCAGAGATATCAATTGATTTCTGTCATTTTTCTTCTGGTATGCTTTTGTTCTCCCGTTAAGATGCTCTTTCTAGATTCTCTGCTCTCATCTTTGGTCGCTGGCGTTATGTTCATTTTACATTGCTTCCTGGTTTTCTTCTTACATTAAAGGTTGAACTATTGAACCAGCACCACCGTAATAACACTTGACCTTTAAAATGAGCAGAGAAAATCATCCAACCTGGATTTCCTGGGACGTATGAAATTATTTCTTAGCATTATGTATCTTGGTTATTATTATTATTATTATTATTATTATTATTATTATTATTATTATTATTATTATTATTATTATTATTATTATTATTATTATTATTATTATTAGTATTATTAGTATTATTATTATTATTGTTATTATTATTGTTGTTATTATTATGATAGGCTATATATGAGAATGACGTCAATGGAGACTCGCTCAGGACCGGCGCCTATGTGTCATCAAATATAATTGGTGATCCGAGCTTTGGGAGCATCCTTCTCATTACTCAGGTAATTCACTCTCGGGGATCAATAATGACGTTACTAGAGTCATTGATGCTTGGTTACAATTATTAGCACAGATATGGATTTCTGACTATCAGGAAGGAACTCCTTTATGTTGCTGTCACACAGTATTTCGGAGAATAACAACCAAAACATAATCTGCTAAGTTAAAAATTCCTTGAGATATGTAAGAAAACGATGAGAACTTTTCTTTTAGTATTATAAAGTTTTATTATATTAATAATGGTCTCTGTAGACTAATTTCTGTCAGTGGGAGAATATTTGGCCTATTTGGAAGATTTCAACTTCAAGGTGCCCAAAGAAAGCAAATAAAAGCATATACTTATTAATGAAAGAAATTATTCATAGTAGTGTCAAAACCTCTGCAGGCTTCGTTACTTTCAAAACCTATAACATTACAGATTTATATATAAATATAAACCGTGGAACATGTGTGTTTTCTCCAAAATAGGGTTGAGTAACCAATCAAATTGGACTAGAGCAATGACATGACATTTCTTATTTGGCCAAAACAAAATGTTTTGGAAAGACATCCAGCTGGACTTTGTCTGACAAATAGTTTAGGAGTTATTGCTGCGTCGCTGGTTTTCCCCTGAATATCTCTCTTGTATCACTAACACGACTCTTCAACACACGAGTCTGTAGGTCATTTACCTTATGTACGTTAGGGGGAACGTTGTTAAAAAGTCTTGCAAATCATCCTGGAGTTTTTATGTACTAAGTTACATACAAATTACACACAATGTTACAATGGAAGGACGGCTTATAAGAGTTGACTTTATCAGCAGAGATACTCTATACCCTTTATGGATGATAATAATAATAATAATAATACAATGTTTGGACACAATAATGCAGAATATTACAGAATTAATTTTAGTGACGTTGAAATGTTGATTGATTGTAAAAATATACAGCATGGAAAGGTAATGCAGTCATTTATGATTAACAGTATTTCAGATTTCAATACTTCTCAATATCTTTTTTACAAATTCATTTGTATTCACTTTAAAATGGAAAGTTCGCATTTTTTGAGGGGCAAAATTTATAAAAAATACTTTCTTTTATGGTGGGTTTTATTTGCCCTAAACGAAGGTCCAATTTTGTGTTTCCTCGCACAAGTCTATGATTGTTGCTCATCCCAAGTTACGACCTTTTTTTTGGCGAAAATGAAATATCTTCCGCGATATCTTCAGTAAATGATGAACAGAAGCAGATCATTTGATGTTCAGTGTTCAGGGTGTTCAGTGCACAGGGTGTTCAGTGTACAGGGTGTTCAGTGCACAGGGTGTTCAGTGCACAGGGTGTTCAGTGCACAGGGTGTTCAGTGCACAGGGTGTTCAGTGTACAGGGTGTTCAGTGCACAGGGTGTTCAGTGCACAGGGTGTTCAGTGCACAGGGTGTTCAGTGCACAGGGTGTTCAGTGTACAGGGTGTTCAGTGCACAGGGTGTTCAGTGCACAGGGTGTTCAGTGCACAGGGTGTTCAGTGCACAGGGTGTTCAGTGTACAGGGTGTTCAGTGCACAGGGTGTTCAGTGCACAGGGTGTTCAGTGCACAGGGTGTTCAGTGCACAGGGTGTTCAGTGCACAGGGTGTTCAGTGCACAGGGTGTTCAGTGCACAGGGTGTTCAGTGTACAGGGTGTTCAGTGCACAGGGTGTTCAGTGCACAGGGTGTTCAGTGCACAGGGTGTTCAGTGCACAGGGTGTTCAGTGCACAGGGTGTTCAGTGCACAGGGTGTTCAGTGCACAGGGTGTTCAGTGTACAGGGTGTTCAGTGCACAGGGTGTTCAGTGCACAGGGTGTTCAGTGCACAGGGTGTTCAGTGCACAAGATGTTCAGTGCACAGGGTGTTCAGTGCACAGGGTGTTCAGTGCACAGGGTGTTCAGTGTACAGGGTGTTCAGTGCACAGGGTGTTCAGTGCACAGAGTGTTCAGTGCTCAGGATGTTCAGTGCACAGAGTATTCAGTGCACTAGGTGTTCAGTGCACAGGGTGTTCAGTGCACAAGATGTTCAGTGCACAGGGTGTTCAGTGCACAGGGTGTTCAGTGCACAAGATGTTCAGTGCTCAGAGTGTTCAGTGCACAATGTGTTCAACGCAGAAGGGGTTCAGTGCACAGGCAGTTCGGTGCACAAGGTGTTCAGTGCACAAGGCTTTCAATGCACAAGGGGTTCAGTGCACAGGGTGTTCAGTGCACAAGGTGATGAGTGAGTCAACCCATGGAGTGTCAGAAGTCTTTATGTTAAGAAAGAGCTTAGTAAATACTACTGTAATTCTACCAGTGACAGAAAATTAATGAAATATGTCCAGTGCTAAGTGCCTAGAATGTAACAAGAGTTATTCAACGAGCATGACAGTGCCAAGGAAGTAAGAAGGAGTATCTTATATTACTGTCCAGGAAGTAACAAGGATTATCCCATACTAGTACCCAGGAAGTAACAAGGGTTATCCCATGCTAGTACCCAGGAAGTGACAAGGGTTATCCCATGCTAGTACCCAGGAAGTAACAAGGATTATCCCATACTAGTACCCAGGAAGCGACAAGGATTATCCCATGCTAGTACCCAGGAAGTAACAATGATTATCCTTTGCTAGTACCCAGGAAGTAACAATGATTATCCTTTGCTAGTACCCAGGAAGTAACAAGGATTATCCTTTGTTAGTACCCAGGAAATATCAAAGGATATCCTATGCTAGTGCCCAGTAATTAACAAGGGTTAATTTATGCTAGTGCCCAGGAAGTAACAGTAGACCTGCTATGTTAGTGCCAGGATGCAACTAGGAATTTTCAAAGCTTATTTCTTTTTAATAAAAAAAATGCATTCTTTAACCACATTCTTAAACGATTTTTAATGTCTATTAAAGATGAAAAAAAAATCTACACAAAAATGAGATAGAAATTATAGATCATCTAAGAACGATGTTTCTCTACGAGGATACCATTGTTTTCCTAACCTGCACTGAAAAACCTTCATAGCGTTGTTTCTCGGAAGATATTTTTATTCTTTCTTAACTTCCGGCCGGGCAATATAGCAGCCAGGCATAAACAAGAACATTTTTCAGTCGAGATTTCTGCCTTCCTCGAACAATTTACAAGAAAGAGATTTGCCGGATTTAAAGGCTCAGAATAAACAATGGAGACGTTGAGTTTTTGTAATTGCCGTTCCTTTGTGAGAATTGTCAGGTCAATGAGAAATGGAGTTTAGGTTATTAAGTTGATCAGAGTGAAGGGTAGAAGCGTCGGGCAGGAGATGCCAACAGTGTGACACATTAAAACGAAAGCAAACACGCGATACACACACACACACACACACACACACACACACACACACACACACACACACACACACACACACACACACACACACACGCACACACACTGAATAATAAGTACTAAAATATAATTAAGCAACAACAGTATTTTTTTTAGCAAATATTTTAAATTAAGAGAACAAGAGCTGCATTTTACTGAAGTAAACAAGTACGCCAACCCAGGCTTTTAAAGCTTTGACAATGTAATTAAGCAAAGATGAACCAGACATCACTACTCTTGTTAGCTTTGAGAATGTGTGTGCAAATGTTATAGAATAATCTGCTGCGTTTTCCTTAATGCATATATATATATATATATATATATATATATATATATATATATATATATATATATATATATATATATATATATATATATACATATATATATATATATATATATATATATATATATATATATATATATATATATATATATATATATATATATATATATATATGCAATAAGATCACAGTAAACAGGTGATTTCAAAATATGCAAAACAACCACTCTGAAAGAATAGAGAAATTCCAAGCGCTTTCGTGACTACTCACATTATCAAGGAACTAGTTCCTTGATAATGTGAGTAGTCACGAAAGCGCTTGGAATTTCTCTATTCTTTCAGAGTGGTTGTTTTGCATATATATATATATATATATATATATATATATATATATATATATATATATATATATATATATATATATATATATATATATATATATATATATATATATATACATATATATATATATATATATATATATATATATATATATATATATATATATATATATATATATATATATATATATATATATATATATATATGCAAGGAATTCGCAAGAGCAGGCGAAATATACACAAACACTGATCTCTCTGGCTGAAGGAGACTCGAACCTACGAATCTTGGAACAAGGTACGCAGTGCTAGGGCTGAGATGAAAAGCTGTAAGCCATCTCCCGGAAAGTTGGCTGCCTTGGATCAACGTCTAGCGCAAGCTGGACGCCAAGGTATTGGTCCAGTGTGGTGAGAATGGTAATGCACTGCGTACCTTGTTCCAAGGTTCGTAAGTTCGAGTCTCCTTCAGCTAGAGATCAGTGTTTATATATATATATATATATATATATATATATATATATATATATATATATATATATATGTGTGTGTGTGTGTGTGTGTGTGTGTGTGTGTGTGTGTGTGTGTGTGTGTGTGTGTGTGTGTGTGCGTGTGTGTGTGTGTGTTTGCGTGTGTGTGTGTTTGCGTGTTGGTGTGCGTGTGCGTAGCTGAGCCGGAGCTAGCTCGCTGAATCAGTATATTCCTGGCTGAGGCTTGCAGCTAATGAACTGGGTAATTGCCTCTAAGGAAGGTGAGAGTGTGCATTGTATCCATCCCTTTGTTGTTGTCTGTATGTCTGTTTGAGCCTATTACCGAAACGTTGTGTCCCTTTAACCAAACGTTACTAGATCCTAACACAGTGAATCCTACCTTGATCATTCCTAACTTACTAATTCCATACTAAGTTTTAAGTAACTAAGGCTTTGGGTAACTGACTGTATTCATCATTCACTTCAACATGAAACATATGAATGTGTTTCTTGCAAAGTTCTTAACGTCTGCGTGATTAAAATAAAGAGTTTTATTAATCTATTACCTTATTTTATGCCTACTTTAGAAGAAAAAGTCGAATTTTCAACGGGAACATACTAATGTTCGTCGATCATTTCGGGTGCTCCTTTGTCCATCTTCAGTGATTCTCAAAAATTTGTCAAATTGTTACCGATTTCTTTTTTAGCACGAAATAATATCCAAGGATACTGATGTAATAAACATTGATCAGTGTCACCAATCAAACGGAAGAGAGAAAAAACAGAATAGAATATATCATGATATTCATGAAAAGAACTAATCCTTTACGAATCATATTTCCTTAGATCAAGTTTGATTCAGGGAAGTGGAAAAAAAAGAATGTCTCTTCAATCTACTGAAGAGGGTGCCATTATGAAGCTGAAATATACAACAGTCTTGGTTGAAGAGAGAAGAGAACAGATTTATGTCATTATACTGTAGTTTACAATACAGTCATACATTTAACCGATTTATAGCTTAATTTAAAAAAATATATAAATATCCTTTTCTCTCCGGTTTGAAATTATTTATTTTTATGTGACGTTATTTAAAGTGTTCGTTTGTGGAGAGACAAATGTACTTGTTTAATAAACCATACCATGGGTGGGGTTAGAACCAGCGATCAGAGAGTCTCAAAACTCCAGACCGTTGGATAAATCTCATTGAAGCCAACTGGACCACTGGCTAACTCGACGGTCTGGAGTTTCGAGACTCTGATCGCGGGTTCTAACCCCACCCGTGGTATGGTTTGCAATCGTGTCATTACGATTTCGTGAGTCATGTTTGTTTAATGTATCTTCCTGATGCAAAGATTTTCCAGTATAGGCAAATGAAATCAGTATGTGTGTAGTGTGAGGCATCCCAACACTCTCTGATCTTATATATTACATGGTTCTCATAATACGGCATTATTTTAAAATTAATTGGTTTGTTTTTGGTGTAGAGATTCAGGCCAGAATCCATTTAATTTACTATTAAATTTTTGGCATTTTTCTTTTTGCAAGAGTATGTGGACAGAGAGTTGTATATCTGCCTGTGTATATAAGAGGAGAGTTTGCTTTAACTCGAGCCTTAGTGACTGAAGAATCTTTAATTGGAAGTGCACAGGTGATATGCAAACCTCATGACCTAAATGTAGTAGAGAGACTTTTAATCTAATAATCCAAGCAGACTACTGTATTTTCAATGATTAACTGTAATCCCTGTTTTAAGGGATTAAAGTAACCTTACCTGGAGGTGTACAGGTGATATACGTACAGCCTTAATTACTTTCGTGCAGTTGACAGGCTTGCAACTTAATAAACAACAACAATGATATAATTTTTGCTCTTCAAAGAATTATTTTAAATATATAAAATTTCGAAGGTTTGGCAATGTAAAAATAAAAATATTTCCCACTTTTGTGTGGTGTGTTCAAGCAGGCTGTTAGTTTCAGTCTCAATTCAGTAAGATCACTTGATCTATGCTCTGTTTCGTCGAATACATCAGCCACCTCTGCTGCGTGTCCTCGTGAAGATCAGTCACCACCGTTATGTGTTGTCGAATAGGTCAACCACCTCTGCTACATGTCCACAATAAGGCCAATCACTGGGGACGTGTGTCCTCGAATAGGTCAACCACCTTTGTTACATGTCCTCGATAAGGTCAGTCACCCCTGGCATGAATTATTGATGAGGTTAGTCACCCTTCCTCTGTTTCTTCGATAAAGTTTGTTACCCGTGTCCTGCGTCCTCCATTCAGTCCGTCACCACTACTGGTTCCTCCTCGTCACAAGGTAAGGATATAACATGATTTATAACACCCTGATACAATAGTCAGATACTAGTAAATAGATAGCTCACAAAATATCACACGCTAGCGCTCCAAAATTGCTATCCAATATTCACTATAAATTATCATGAAATATATGTGTGCATTTTATGACATCAACTGACACAAATATATTTTTTAATTGGACACATAGGTACGTAATGGAAACACATAAGTTAGTGGATATCCAGCTTTGCTGATGGGTCTTCACGTATATATATATATATATATATATATATATATATATATATATATATATATATATATATATATATATATATATATATATATATATATATATGTATATATATATATATATATATATATATATATGTGTGTGTGTGTGTGTGTGTGTGTGTGTGCGTGAGTTTGTGTGTGTGTTTGTGTGTGTGTGTGTGTGTGTGTGTGTGTGTGTGTGTGTGTGTGTGTGTGTGTGTGTGTGTGTGTGTGTGTGTGTGTGTGTGTGTGTGTGTGACAAACATCAACACTGAGAGTAATCTCAGAATACCGCTTGAACGTCGGACCGAGTTCCCACTCAGAACTCTGATCTCTGGTCAACTATAGTGCACTCAGGTCATATAAAGTAAGAGAAAAAATCCATCTCTGATCCAGAACTGAAGTTATTACCGTCTTCCAGAGTAGAGAAATTCGCGAGAATGCCATCATGATTTTAAGAGAAATAAGAACCAATGTCGTACACGACATTTTGCAGGAGGTAAATGAGAAAGAGGAAGATTAGGGATACTTCAGTTATGTTTTCAAGGTGTATGTATACCTACCTACCTGGAGTCTACCTGGAGGTTATTCCTGGAGGTTATTCCTGGGATCAACCCCCCCGCAGCCCGGTCCACGACCAGGCCTCCCGGTGGATCAGGGCCTGATCAACCAGGCTGTTACTGCTGGCCGCACGCAGTCCAACGTACGAGCCACAGCCCGGCTGATCTGGCACTGACTTTAGGTGTCTGTCCAGCTCTCTCTTGAAGGCAGCCAGGGGTTTATTGGTAATTCCCCTTACGCTTGGTGGGAGGCTGTTGAACAGTCTTGGGCCCCGGACACTTATGGTATTTTCTGTTAGTGTACCACCATAAGTGTCCGGGGCCCAAGACTGTTCAACAGCCTCCCACCAAGCATAAGGGGAATTACCAATAAACAAGAAATATATATAGTTTTGTTAAGACAAGTACATGGAGTCGAGTGGGGTGCGCATATTATGAGAGAAAGAGAGAGAGAGAAGAGAGAAGAAGGAATGTGACAATAATATAATAAGGGCGTTTGTATTCGCGTGTGTCTCTGAAAATGAGCTCACAGGGACATTGAGGCCGCTGTGAGAGACTTACATGAGAGACCTCAAGGAACCATCCCTTCCATCTCATTTACATACGCTAACATAAGAACGTTCAAGTCTGACATTCATCACAATTACTCTCCCATATGTATACCATTCCAGCAAGAGGAATCATCATCTTCACGTTCTTCATTTTCATTACATTCTCTTCTTCATCACTCTTCATCATCTTCTTGACAGACATTTTCTCATTGCTTTCCTGTCCAAGGTTGTTCGCCAATTTTCATGACAAGAAAAGGCGATACATATGCATCCCCAGAGTAAACTTCATTATATCAGACAATTTTCCAGGAACTAGACAGCCTCTATTTCCAGACATTTGTTGAAGTTTCTTGGAGTGTTTGTGGGAGTGAGATCTGTCTCCTGTGTAGTGGATCACAATGAAGTTGATCACAGTCTGGTGGATCTTCATGTTTTATGTAGTGGATCATAGTGTGGTGGATCAAAGTGTAGTGGATTTCACTGTGATGGATCTTCGTGTATTATGTAGTGGATCATAGTGTGATAGATCAAAGTGTAGTGGATTACACTGTGATAGATCTTCGCGTCTTATGTAGTGGATCATAGTGTGGTGGATCAGAGTGATGGATTACAGTGTGCAGTATTTTTCCGTAAAATAACGCATCAATTAATTATTCGACAAGTTACGATATCGCATTGTTTCGTGCCAATGTCATGCTCATTGCTGAAGCTGTTCGTTAAGATTGATAACGAGAATACTGATAATTAACTACATTTTCGTGAATAATATCCCTAATATGAGTTATAACAATTGAAGCAATTGGAGAATATAATTTTGTGCTGTATATTCTTTCTTATTTGGTTTTGACTGCTGAATAGTTACGATTGCATAAGAGGGAAGACTGAACTAAGTTATCCTATTAAATGATTGGAAATCTTAAGTGTTATTTGGTCATCACGTTAGAGATATTGCAATTATCTCTCAGCTAATAACGGTATCTTCGACTTTTCAAGTAAATGCTAGATCTATTCTCACCTAACGAAGGGTACGAACCCATGGTAAGATAACCCCACCGAACGAAGGGTACGAACCCATGGCAAGATAGCCCTAAAACTACTGTTTTAATATTCTTTCTGCTAGCAACATTTTACAACGAATTCATCACATTATGTATAAAAACTACGGGGCATTTGATGACTCTCTTTCGCGAGTCAAATGAGTCCCTCAAATGGTATGAAACTTTGTGTTTGTTGAACTTTGTATATTGGCTTCGTGCAAAATATAGCGTAAATAAGTAAACAGATAATACTATGCAATAGAAACACAAAGTTACAGAAATTGTGCGTCTGGGAATACTAATCATGTAATACATTGTGAATTTAATACTGGGATATTGAGAAGAAAATACATTAAACCTGCATTTATCAAGAACCAAATTAACCACTCCCAAAGTTTTGATGAGTAACATCACCGAATTTCCCGATTTTGCAACAACAAAAAAAAAGGTGGAGAGAGGTGGATGCCGTCGTGTTATCGAAGTGAGGCGCAGAGTTCATGTTTGCTACAATTTCCATTTGGCGAGATGCTGAAGTATGTATTACACAATAATTTTCTACAGAATTATCAATTCCGAGGGACCTCGGTAAAAAGAATTAAAACTGCTACAGTAAATGCACGATATTATGCACAGTAATATCTGTACAATCATTTATTTCAGAATAACTAAGAGATTCATGTATGTCAAGATATCGACCGTCAACAGAATTTTAAGAACTTCTCCTGACCCAACGTAAACGAGGCTTAGCAAAAGAATTATTACCTCTTGTTATTGTTCGTTAGGTCATTAAACTACACTTACACCCTAATAAGACTCAATACCATACCATAATAAAACTTAAGTGTGGTTTTGAAGATGTGAGAGCCGAGGTTTTATATGAGGCCAGAAATGCTGACTGATGTGCAGCTAAATAAAAAAATTATGAAAAGCCGTGGAGAGTTGACTAATACACAAATAACCCGCACATAGAAGACAGGAGCTTACGACGATGTTTCGGTCCGACTTGGACCATTTACAAAGTCACACTAACGAGAAGTAGAGCAGGAAGGGGTATATATAGGGGTTATTTGTGTATCGTTCCCATCACGGTATTGTGCCTTTTTTTTGTTATGTGTGAGTTGACTAACTGTAAATACTCTGTTAGTCCTCCGATATTGTGTAGGGAATCTCACGAGCATCAGTTCAAGACGGAGTGCAATGCTTCAGTGTTGACCACTGGCGTTCTCTATTCGCTTCTGCCCCCTTCAAGGAAGGTGCTTGGTTGCCCGTGAACCACTCATGAACCGCTTCCCGTGAAGCACTCATGAACCGTTACCCGTGAAGCACTCATGAACCGTTACCCGTGAAGCACTCATGAACCGCTACCCGTAAAGCACTCATGAACCGCTGCCCGTGAAGCACTCATGAACCGTTACCCGTGAAGCACTCATGAACCGTTACCCGTGAAGCACTCATGAACCGTTACCCGTGAAGCACTCATGAACCGCTACCCGTGAAGCACTCATGAACCGTTACCCGTGAAGCACTCATGAACCGCTACCCGTGAAGCACTCATGAACCGTTACCCGTGAAGCACTCATGAACCGTAACCCGTGAAGCACTCATGAACCGCTGCCCGTGAACCACTCATGAACCAAAGAAATGTGGATGATTTTCTTTCCTTGGACTAAATCATATTGCCTCCAGTTTCCTAAGGCACTCTATGACACCTACGGATTTAGCGCTCGCCCTTGAAATAAATAAAAAACTGCTCTTTTTTCCGTATATGTAATTTAGTTATCGTCTTTTCCAGACGTCTAATTAACACTGAAAAAAAAGTAATTAATATTCGCCTAAAAACTAGAAAGCAATTACGTATTTTAGTAATTACGTTAACAGTAATTTATTAAATAAGATTAAACTTTTGTTAACTAGAAGCGTAAGAGACAGAAGACTACAAAATATATACAGAACTGCGCTTACTTTGTGAACAACGGGAGTAAATATGAATACGCAGAAATGAGACATTAAAATTGCTGCTTTAGAAGAGCGATATCAATGAATAGCTGAGAGTGTGAGTGTGAGCCAGAGTGAGTGTGTGTGTGTGGTGGGGGGTGGAATATAATAGTGAAGAAAGAATATGAGTGAGGGAGTGAATATCAAAGAAAATGAATGAGTATGATAGTGAATGACTGAAGATGAGAGTGAGTGAGGAAATACAGATAATACTGAGAGTATAGGTAATACCCAGAGGACAAGTGATACTCAGAGGACAAGTAATATTCAAAGGACAAGTGATAGTATCTAGATATGCTTCGGTTGCTGCGCGATCCTAGAAATATATCCTCATATTGCATAACCCACATTCCTTGTGCCTCAACACATGCGAAAGGCATAGTGCAGAGTGCGGCATAAGATTGTAATGCAGTGATATACTTGAGCTGAAGATTTTATGTGAAAGAAAAGAGGAATTAACCAGCATTCATATGGGAATTAATATCTCAATGTCTTTAATAATAATAATAATCATTGACAAATTAGAATATGCACAGCCCAGCTCAACTTCAAAGTTTCTACCAAAAAAGATCAATTTTAAAAGTTTAAAGGCAAACTAAAGAGCAATTTGAGATGGATATGCCTAGCATGGGCCAGTAAGTCTTCTCCAGTGCTCCACTATTCATTTTCCAAGTATTGAGAAGATTAAGGTAGCAGTCTTTCATAATTCGTGTCAAAGAAAATGACCATCATAACAAAAATGGGTCTTTCAAAGGTTTCCCGACAATAAAGAGACCTTAACTTAATACCAGGTATTAGGATAATACCTTTTAAGTTAATACCTGGGAATTAACTTAATACGGGGGAATTAACATAAAAGACGAAGTTGATCCCATGTATCAGAAATCTTATTAAGATAAACTGTAGGTAATGAATTTGAACTCTCTGGAAAGACATAATTAGAAAGGAGATGACTTAAGTAAGCAAATGGAAAACAAGAAAAAATAAGAGGATATAAATAACTTGCTAAAAATATTTAATCAGCAGAGGACTCATCGCAATGTAAACAATTTGGAAAAAATAGATTTAGAAACGATGTGGGGAAGCACTGATTAGCAATAGAGTTGAAGATGAATAGAATTAACGCCCAAATATCGTCAGTGAAGCTAAAACATTGGGTAGTTTCAAATATAGCTTGGACGGGTACATGAGTGATAGCCACTCAGTACCTACTTCTAACGTTGTCAAGCATGTGTGTTGTTAGAAGGCTTCTCAGATACCAACATTGATGCTTCACCACTAAATATCTGTGATAATATTCACATTTCCCCCACAACTTGTTTATGCACATTTGGGCGAGAATCCCCCAGTTCAAGTTGCATTTGTTTCAGCGTCACTCCATTAACTGTCCAGACCTGCATTTGCAGAGTGCAATGAATCAGGAGAGCAGTTAATTACTGAGTGTATAATTGCAGGCACAAGCTTCTGTCACGGGTGTCAAGCGCACAGGAAACCAATACATGGTGACTAAATTTACATGTAATGGAAATGAACAGTCGGTCTGAGAAATACAGGGAATATGGGAAGGAATGAGAAGGGGAGGAGAGATAATATGGGAAGGAAGAAGGAAGGTTATAGGATAAGAAATAAGGATATGAAAGTTGGAAAGAATGAGAAAGGGAGGCAATAAGGGAAGGAATGATGAATAGGATCAATAAAGAAATTAAGTGACTTTGACAAATTTTTCACCTTGGCCGCTGTGTCAGTTTTATATATATATATATTTTTCAACATGTAATCATATTATGATGGACTATCCTGACTTTCCTGCACATGCTCTCTGCAGCGTTCCAATGAATAACATTAAAAGTTTTTCGTCCTACTAACATGTCAAAACTCTTAACTTTTTGTATGATCCACCGAGTTTAATCTCAATGTTTTCCAGCTCAGCTTGCCTATCCTCTTCTTTTTTCTTTACAGAATATGCCTAAAATTGAGTTCATGGTCGCGAGACACTGGTTTAAATTCTTAGTAATCATACTGTTTGCCCTGCATATATCAGTAATGATTTATTTGGTTCTAATTAATATATTTATTTCTGAAGTTGAGTTTGTTGAATCCTCATTACTGTGTTTTGATGCTCAAGACTTCTGTGTATGTTTCAGAGTTTCAAATATGCTGTGGTTCTATCTTGTGATATTCGAAACAGTTATCTTCTGTAAAAGATCCTTCTTTTTTGTGAGTGTAAAATCGTGAGAATTGTTTAGTGTGGCTAGTTTCACTATTTGTTGGCTCAAGGCGAATTTATCAGTCTTAGTATTTTGCAAATGTGTGACTGTTCATCAGAACTGCCTTCTTTGATGCATATTACCTGGTACACGGGGCAGTGTATGCTATAAAACTGTTTCTTATTTATCAATATGTAACGCATTTTAGGGTGAAAAATGTTTGCATGTTAATTAGAAAATCATGGTATTTTACTAGGCTGTCAAATCTGCGTGTCCCAGTTTGCTTTTCAGACAAACATACCCTAATTAACACACATCAATAAACACACTCAAAGAAACACGTCAACAAACACAAGTGAACAAACAACACCAACAAACACAAGAAAACAAACACTTCTTTTAATTAGGCTTTTAGTGATCTATTTCACACTAATTAGAATTTCCAAGAAAAAATTGTTTCCCAGAGAAGTGAGTATGTTACTGCGGTCTTGAGTACCAGCACCTTGAATCACCAGGGCCTTGAACCATCAGCACCTTGAACCATCAGCACGTTGAACCATCAGCACCTTGAACTATCAGCACCTTGAACCACCAGCACTTTGAATCATCAGCACCTTGAACCACCAGCACCTTGAACCATTAGCACCTTGAACCACAAGCACCTTGAACCATCAGCACATTGAACCATCAGCACCTTGAACCACCAGCACCTTGAACCACCAGCAACTTGAACCATCTTAGATCATTAACATTTTTGACCTCCAGCATATTGGACCATTATTATCTTGGATCATTTTAGACCATTAGTATTTTAGACCACCAGCATCTTCGACCATCAACATAATGTGAATATTTTTAAAGTTCTGACCAGAGTTAAAAACTTTCAAGCAAAAATATAATTCCTCTCTATTGTAGAGTTTACAATTTTTGATAATTTACCCTCCTAAATTAAGTACTAAATAAATCAAGAACTAATGACCCATGATAATTAGGATGCTTTATTCTGGCAGGAATAAAAATATTAAATAAATGATGGTGATTTTTATCCGAGAAAAATATATTTTTTGAGGACTAAGTAGGCATCACAGAGACCCAGCGCAGATAAGGAAGAGAAAAAGACCTGATCTACGACATACCATCAGTGTCGTACCCATCAGAGTTATAGTGAAGGCAATCAGTGTAATGTGTGTTCTCTCCTGAAGGCCCTGATGCAGCAAACTGGAGCCCTCTCATCAGTAATCCAGCTATCATAACTCTTGTGTCTCATTCACGATTTCCTCACCACCTCATCGCCAGGAATTCATCACAAACTCTTCATCAAGACAAATTCCTCATCACCACAGAAATCTTAGCACTATCTGCTCTCTATGACCCATCAGTAAACGAAACAAAATTTCCCAATATTCATTTATTCTGCATGTACAAGTTTCTCAGGACAGTTTTTTTATGGCAGTGAATAACGAACAGCTAGAATAACAGTTGTGTTATTTTATTATCCTCCATAAGAGACATATACTGACAGTAACAAGACAGCAGATATTGGTAAAGTAGAGAGGAGGTGGGGGAAAGGACACATGCATTCATTTTGGAAACCTTTACAAAGATGTTTCGGTTCTGTAATCCTGACCACTTCAGATACAGTGATCAATGTCCCAGAACAGAAAAGTCTCCTTTAAAGGCGTCCCAAGTGAATGCATCAGTAAGACAAATACTCTTATATTTCCCGGTCTATAATATAGACCGGTCTATACTATACAGATGTATCGGATATCCGCATCCGCATCCGCATCCGCGGAATATCCGCACAATTTCTTTCATACGCATCCGCATTTTACTGTTAACAGATATCCGCATATTCATCCGCATCCGCATTTTACTGTAAACAGATATCCGCATATTCATCCGCATCCGCAAAATAAGACATCCTCATACACATCTGCATCCGCGGATATCTAAATTTTCACATCCGATACATCTCTAGTCTATAGTAGGTCAAGATCCAAGAATACGATAGGCCTTAAACACTTATCAACAACAAGAAACTTTTCTTAATTGAAACCTTGTCCATACGAAAACCTCCAGCGTCACAAATCATCAGAATTCTCATCACACTTCAGGACCACAAAAATTTAAGGCCGTTTCTAAATAACAAGATTAACCACCATCATTATATACTTCTTAAATCATTACGAATCTGAATCAAGAAATTCTTAGATCACTATCATTTCTCATTACCAAAATATATGAACCTAAGAAGAAAGCATCACTGTAGTAGGCCTACGACTGGGGTTAGGCAGATTTTTTCATTCAGAATCATTCTGACTCATATATTTGTGTAGTTTATATTTTTGAAGTTGATGTGTTTACAGTGACGAAATTGTGATGCAGGCAGATGATGTGATGTCATATCTGCTTCGTCACTGATCCAAGAACAAGTGCTTGCTGCAATAGGACTTTCATTAGCGTCCACATACATTACACAGATTGCTTGCACTATAACGCTGATGTGCACGACACTGATGGTGTGTAGTCGATCATGTCTCTCTCTCTCTCTCTCTCTCTCTCTCTCTCTCTCTCTCTCTCTCTCTCTCTCTCTCTCTCTCTCTCTCTCTCTCTCTCTCTCTCTCTCTCTCTCTCTCTCTCTCTCTCTCTCTCGTCTCTGTCCTGAGTCTCTGAAATGTCTGCTTCGTCACAGTCCGTTATACAATATATTCTCTCCTTGAATAGAAGCCACAAATATTTAGTGAATGTCTTAATGCCTGTTTGACAGATATATTCTTGAATGATACCGAATTTTAGTGAAATCTTAATTTCCATCATCAAAATTCCATGTTCTTTTAAACACATATGACTCACATTCTTGTTGTAAGACGTAATGATGTATGTAACCTAAACCTTCCAAAGTCGGATCGAAACGTCCGACTTGGACAGGTTTTATGTATATACATACATACATACATATATATATATATATATATATATATATATATATATATATATATATATATATATATATATATATATATATATATATTTATATTTATAAATATATATATATATATATATATATATATATATATATATATATATATATATATATATATATATATATATATATATATATATATATATATATTTATATTTATAATATATATATATATATATATATATATATATATATATATATATATATATATATATATATATATATATATTTATTTATTTAGTTATTTATTTATTTTTATTCAAACATTATCTCTCAGTCCACAGCAGGATTCGAACCTGCACACTCTACGCAGTACTTTATCTACCCTGCCAGACTGGGGTCTGCATTCTCAAACATTTTATGTGGAAGAGGAAAGTAATGGTTAAGGATACTGAAGGGCAAACAGAATTCATATTTTAAAACTGTAGATATGGTGATCGTTTTAATATATTTTTTAAATGGTCGCAGGTAAGCAGAGAGACATTATAACAGCGAATCTTGCAGTAAAAACTTAATGAATATGGTTTAGCTTTAAGTGAAACTTGAATTTTCTAAAAAGAGAAAAATGTCCGCACTTGCTGGAGACAGTCCCGTGAAAGCACTATCAGCGGGAAAGTACAATAGGTGCCCTTTCCCTATTGATTGGTACCTCTCTCCCCCCCGCCATTGATGTGTACCACCTCCCCCATTTATTGCTCGTTTCTCTGGCACTGCTGGCACTGTAGTGCCTCTTGGTGGTGTGCGCCATTTGCTCCACGTCTATATTGGCCTTTCAGTGAATGCTGTTTTCCATTTCTTTTCTATTTTCTTTCCTTTTTTTTGTACGTATTTTATACTGGCAGAATGTGAAATGTATGAATAACATACTACATGTGTATATCTGAGTAAACCCACAGGAGAAACAAACATGAAAATTTGGAAGACCTTTATATTTCGACCTCTACCTAAGATCTGTTTGCTGGGCGAAAAGGTCGACCAAAAGTAAACAAATGTTCCAGAATTACCGTTGAATGGAACGGCGGGTAAACTTCCATGAAATCTACTGACCTTTTGCCTGTATAGCCCTTGTGGCTTAGCGCTTCTTTTTGATTATATTAATAATAATACTGACCTTTGCTGTTCACATTAGCATTTGCCTGACCTTTGCCCGGTTGGGTTAGTGTTCCAAGACACTGTTAGACAAACACAGATTTTGCAACACCCGCCGCCACCTTCGTGGGAGAAGCTGCACACAGTAACTGTAATGTGAGAAGATACTTCCATGTGTCACAGGTCAAAATATAGTTACCGTATGAAGCGTGTATGTGTATGAGGGCGTGTATGTGTATGAGGGCGTGTATGTGTATGAGGGCATGTATGTGTATGAGGGCGTGTATGTGTATGAGGGCGTGTATGTGTATGAGGGCGTGTATGTGTTTGAGGGCGTGTATGTGTATGAGGGCGTGTATGTGTATGAGGGCGTGTATGTGTATGAGGGTGTGTATGTGTATGAGGGCGTGTATGTGTATGAAGGAATATACATGTATGTGTATGTAGGTAACCATGTGTATGTAGGCGTGTGTGTATATTTAGACACTCAAGTACATGTATATATACTATTCTTTCTATTTTAAATACAAAAATAAGAGATAAATACTATGGCTAAAGAGAAAACTGACGAATTAAAAAAACAAATATAATAAACTATAATAAAAGATTCGCATCAGCAGTGAAAAGTGTCTTATATATGTACTCGTGTATTATATATGTACTTATGTATTATGTATGTACTCGTGTATTACATACGTACTCGTGTATTATATATATACTCGTGTATTATATATTTACTCATGCATTATGTATGTACTCGTGTATTATATACGTACTCGTGTATTATATATATACTCGTGTATTATATATGTACTTATGTATTATGTATGTACTCGTGTATTACATACGTACTCGTGTATTATATATATACTCGTGTATTATATATTTACTCATGTATTATGTATGTACTCGTGTATTATATACGTACTCGTGTATTATATATATACTCGTGTATTATATATGTACTCGTGTCTTATATATGTACTCGTGTCTCATATATGTACTCGTGTCAAACATTCTTAAAATATTAAATGAATGTTAGCACGAGAGTGCAACAGAAACAGAATACCAGAAAAGATTGTCTCACTGTTAAAACTTTAATAATAATTAGTAAAGGGGGAGAGATTTTGAGATATGATTATTTATGATTTTAATATGAAATCTCGAAAATAACAACACATGGACTATGATGTTATCTCCATGATGGAACAAAAGTACAATTGAACATTAAAATGGTATAAAATACCGACAGGTTGTTAGGTAAGACACATATGCAACAGTTAGGTATCTTTATTGTTTCATACTAGTGAACAATGCTCTTCTCCAGACTGAGGGACTGACCACCTCAAAACTTTAAGGGTGATGGACTGATTACATCGTCTTCAAGTATCTTCTGCTTCTATCAACTTTTCTGTACTCGACTGAAGAAGCCTACTGTGTAGGCGAAACGTTTCGAAATAAAGATACCTAACTGTTGCATATGCGTCTTACCTAACAAAAGTACAATTACTGGAAGAAATATTACTAGAAACCTTCTTATATTTTTGAACACGTTTTGGTATTAACTTTTAAGTTGCATTCAACTTTAAATAAAAGTCGACTAATACAGTATAATCTCTGTAATCAGGGATTACAAAATGGAATAATTTATTCCTAATACCGCCTTCATAATTTCGTAAAAACATATTGTATGTTACCAAGATGTGTATTCAGTTCGCGCACCGCAACCAGACGGTCTTCGGAGGACACCTCGAGTACTGGAACTTCTTTACCTACATAATATCAAAGGCGGAGGTCTAAAAAATTCCTGCTCATGGGAGGCAAAATTTGCAGTAAATTCAGAGCATGTTACAAACTTTTACGAAATAAAAGTTTTCTCGACACAGATCCTTAAGAACACCAGAGGGTAAAGTACACTTGATGGATGGATCCTCCTTCAGACAGGAGACTCCGCAAGCAACACCTCAACTGTCATCGACACTGAGGTCGTTTATCAGACAAGTGAAATTATTAGTAACTTTTCCCCGGTGATATCTCACACAGTGATAGAGATGTAATCACGAGCTTCAGCACCAGTATGTGTGTGTGTGTGTGTGTGTGTGTGTGTGTGTGTGTGTGTGTGTGTGTGTGTGTGTGTGTGTGTGTGTGTGTGTGTGTGTGTACTCACCTCACCTATTTGTGGTTGCAGGGGTCGAGTCGTGGCTCCTGGCCCCACCTCTTCACCGGTTGCTACTGGGTCCTCTCTCTCCCCGCTCCATGACCTTTATCAAACCTCGTGTTAAAACTATGTATGGTTCCTGCCTCCACTACATCACTTTCTAGGCTATTCCACTGCCTGACAACTCTATGACTGAAGAAATAATTCCTAATATCTCTCTGACTCATCTGTGTCTTCAACTTCCAATTGTGACCTCTTGTTTCTGTGTCCACTCCCTGGAACATCCTGTCTTTGTCCACCTTGTCTATTCCGCGCAGTATTTTATATGTCGTTATCATGTCTCCCCTGACCCTCCTGTCCTCTAGTATCGTCAGGCCGATAACCTTAACCTTTCTTCCTTAGCTCTGGAACTAACCTTGTCGCAAATCTTTGCACTTTCTCTAGTTTCTTGACGCGCTTTATCAAGTGCGGGTTCCAAACAGGTGCTGCATACTCCAGTATGGGCCTGACATACACGGTGTATAGTGTCTTGAACGATTCCTTATTAATTAAGGTATCGGAACGCTGTTCTCAGGTTTGCCAGGTGCCCATATGCTGCAGCAGTTACCTGGTTGATATGTGCTTCCGGAGTGTGTGTGTGTGTGTGTGTGTGTGTGTGTGTGTGTGTGTGTGTGTGTGTGTGTGTGTGTGTGTGTGTGTGTGTGTGTGTGTGTGTGTGTGTTTATGTGTGTGTGACAAGATATTCTAGTGACTTCAGTAAAATATATCATTAAAAGGAACAGTTCCTGCATTAAGCAAAGATCGAAAAACATAAATAAATTGAAACCGCTATTAACATTGTTAAAAGAATAACAAAAGGTTTGACTAAGCAATAGAGTTGTAATAAAAAGTTTATTCCACTTTAATTGCCTAGTATGACTAGGCAATAGAGTTGTAATAAAAAATTTATTCCACTTTAATTGCCTAGTAAATCAGTAAAAATTATTTTTATAATTACAAACACAATTTTGGTTTATTCAACTCTGAATGAACCTTAGTTTTTAACTAAGATTTATTTAATCTAATATATAGAGGCTAAAAAATGAAATTTAATTTGATAACTACTGCAGCAGTTTTTCTATCCGGAAGAGAAATGTCGAACTACAACGGAAAGGGTGAAAATACATTACCTCCGCATACTGCAGATGGAAGATACATGGTGATGAACGTCCAGGGGATGGTAAAAAGTACAGCCGGTATTTCTGGCACTTATAGTGTCCAGTATATAGTGAAGTGACGTTTAGTCTTTTTCGAGTGCAGCCTTGAAGCTATACCACTATCTCTCACTCAAGCTAGACTTCATTCAATGCCATTTCTTACATAATTGGTTTTGAAAACCGAGAAGTTGATAAATGCATCAACTGTGCAAAGTTTGGGTATCTTTACTCTGGAAGATAAAGACACAGTAAAGGTACCTAACTGGTACACATGATCCTCACTCATCATTATCATTTCTGTGGTCCTCGAATACAAGTTTTCACCTAATTTACTATAGTTTCTTGCATACTTAAAATTTTCAAATATACGTTATTTACTCGTATTAATTGGTATTATATTCTTTAAAATATTTACATTTGCAACTCTGCCTCTCTGGTACCTTATATATCCACTGACTGAGAAAATATCTAAAATAAATTCTCCTACATTAGCTTTATCAATACACCATTACCTACTGATAAAAAAAAATTCCCTCTTAGTTAAAAATGTCTTCTGACGTGAGTCTGTCAAATTACGACTTTCAGTGGGTAGTCAGCCACTTGTATACCACTACTGGGTATTTATCTTGTAAACACCACTTACATACGGAGGAAATGTTGATCGGTTCCTTCATTTGTAATAAAATTATATTGAATATAAAGGCACTTCGAGAGTTAGTCATTACATTGTCTTGTAACATAAGGCTACAAAAATCCTATAATAATTTGGGTATAAGTAAAATAATTCTCTGCTTAAAAATAAGTTACAGGTATATGTGACGTCATGTTATCCCACTTAAAAGGCTGGTCACACTCGTTTAGGACCTTTACGGCAGCGATCAATCCCCCTTAAAGCCTTGATTAATCCCCAGAATGGAAGTGTTGAACCTTAGCGCGGTATCAAATTCCTTCTCAACAGAAAATAATTAGTCCTCCTCGATAGCATTTATCCCTTAGATGACGGCTCTAATCAGTTTTCATACGATCGTGGTCAAACCTTAGATGGTATCGATCAGTCCCCACACAATATTGATCAATACTTATATGGTAGCAATTGCATTTGCACCTAATGAATAATAAATTACTTGAAATTCAAAAAGTTACAGTATAACTCAATAACTAAAATAAATTTTCCTTTGAAAATGACTGACATACCTCAAATACAAAAAAAAAAATGGAGAAAGAGGGAGCATTAATATAGGACATGATAATTATCAGGAAATTAAAACTTTTCGACATTGGCAGGACTTGTGGTTGGTAGGTGGTGGGAAGTGGTGAGCAGGTTGTGCGGAAGTAATCAAGTCTGATCAGGAAAGATAATCAAGGAAGGTAATCTGGGGTGGTAATTAAGTTTGATGCGAAGTTGAGGAAATTAGCTCCCATATGTTGACCTTTAGAAAACAAGAAGGAGCTTTACCTACCATCTATCATTCTCCGTGCAGATAGCATGACTGAAGAAATTTTCGTATGTCTGGAATTATCAAACATTTTGCTTCCCTGTTTGATGTTCGAGGCAGAACGAGGAAATTCCTTAACATTACATCAAGACAGTTTTCATGGGTGAAATATGAGTTACACTCTGTGTTATACTGACTACACATAATGTATGATCTACATATTACATGATATAAGCTACACATTATGTTATATGAACTACAAGTGATATTATGTAAAACACACCAGAAAATAACACAAACCTTGAAATATTCTGCAAAATGGCAACCAGAACAACATAAACTTTCCTGACTTTGGCCCACCTGACCTGTGGTACTTTTCAAAATAAAGTTTGTTGCTCTATTTTGTTTTAATGCATTAAAGTTTTTGACTCTGGTGTTGGGGTGTGTATATTGGTATATTGTTGGTGTGTAAAAGTTGGCGTAGTGTCCGTGCGTATGTGTTGATGGTGTGCTGGTCTTGGGGAATTATAATTCTTTGTTTGTGTGTGTGTGTATGTGTGTGTGTGTGTGTGTGTGTATATATATATGTGTGTGTGTGTGTGTGTGTGTGTGTGTGTGTGTGTGTGTGTGCGTGTGTTTAACTTTAATGTTTAGATGTTTATTATTACTAAAAAGGTGCACGTGTTTCACGAAGAAAGTTTCTGAAGGGCACGAAAGCTTGAGAGAGAGAGAGAGAGAAAGAGAGAGAGAGAGAGAGAGAGAGAGAGAGAGAGAGAGAGAGAGAGAGAGAGAGAGAGAGAGAGAGAGAGAGAGAGAGAGAGAGAGAGAGAGAGAGAGAGAGAGAGAGAGAGAGAGAGTCAGGAGAGATATTCAGTAAGATGTAAAATGAGATAAATTGAATTATACCCCCCCACAGCCCCTTCCTGCAGTTCCCTTGTACCTCTGTTATCACTACTCCTTCCCCTCAGTTGAATCGGTCTTTCGAGAAATCTTTCACCAATTCTGTTCTATTTTCTTCATTTTACACGTTTACCTCTCCCTCCTTCCTTGTGTTTCTCTTCCCTGTCCCATGTTTATCTCCATCCTCTCCTGTGTGCACCTCTCCCCTCTCTTGTTCGTACCTCTCCCCTCTCCTGTGTGCACCTCTCCCCTTTCTTGTTCGTACCTCTTCCCTCTCATATGTCCATCCTTCCCCTTCTCAGTCCGTGAGGTTTTCCTGTGTCTTCTCTTCCACTTTTGAAATCTTTCTTCCTTCCCATCTGCACCATCCCTTTCTCACACCACTCTTACCCTTACCCTCTTTCTCACTCTCTCCATCATCTTTCACTCATTCTCTCCCACACCCTTCCCTAATTTTCTCCCTCACGCACAATTTCTTGTTTAATTCCTTTTGCTCCAAACTCCTTCAAAAAAATCGCGAACTCCAACATCCAGACTGATCAGATACCAGAACGAGATCACTGGACGGAGGATCGAGCTTCTACCATTCCTTGAACTGAATAACCTACACACCTATAAAGCGTTCTGAAATGCGATATATAATGCAGGAACATTTTTTTTCAAAATTTCGAGAAAAGGTAAAAAAAAGCGATGGGCTATATATTCGGGATGAGGCGGAGAAAGATGGAAGCGTAATGATAGTGAAAGCTAGTCGACTGTTTTGGGTCGAATCCTAAAGAAGATGGCAAGAGAACCTCGTTGGAAAATCTTACTTTGCTTTCGTGCGTTGTTCTGACTTACAAATCCTCCGAAGATAATCATCCCAAGAAAGCCTTCTTTTTTTATTTCTTCTTTTTTTTTATTTCTTCTTTTTCTTCTTTTTTTCAACTTCCACCACCAGTCCTGTAAGGAAACGGAGACGGTTCTCTTAAAATTAAACTATCAAAGAAAAACTCGTTATGAAGGAAAGTGTTTAGTGAGTTTGGAGTAGTTCCACTTACTTTATATTGCTTCAGTGCACAAACAATTATCCCGCTTCCCAACAAACGAAAAATTGGTTTAAAATAGCTCACATCGGGGCTACACTTCCCAATTACGATACGACCCTTCCATTTCGGGAGACACACTAGTTTAAACTAAATTTAATCTATTTCGTGCTCTCTGAAGAATGGGGGGTGGCCGATGTTGCGGTCCGGCGTCATTTGACTTGTGATGTCCGAGCTCTATTGGCATGATTGTTATTGAATGAATGATGGTGAATATTTTTGATCAGCCGATGTGGTTCTCTTTGTGTTTTGGGCCAAACCACAGTACGTGTTCAGATGATATTTCGTACTCTCCCTTTTCTTGGGTTATTTTTGGAAATACGATTATTATCTCTGCACAACCTTGACCCATTTTTTTTTTGAATGAAGAAGTGTCCATTTCTCAAGACATTGAATCCTCTTGAGAAGATTTATAACCTCGCGATGATATCGTTGGTTATTCCTCGAGGAATGGGCAATATATCCTACACTTTCCAGGATTACCAGGCATCAAGCCAAAATTACTATAGTTATCTTGAAACATTTACGAAAGATCATAAGGCATGAACGATAGAGAGAAAGATTAGTATCTGCTAGCAACAGCATTTACTAGTCACGATAAAAATACTTATCGAAATTTTCGTAACATAATAAATTGAAAAGAAATACATTATAACTTTAAAAAAAATATAGCAGAGCTTGAAGTTTCTCTCCGGCTAAAAATATGAATTCTTCAGGAAGGTTGTCACTAGGGTTGTAGACACAGCACTCAGACACGCACAGTCACAGGAGTCTGCAACGTTGACAGAAATGAAGAATATCGACAGTGAACCGTGCTTTCATTGTATAACTTCGTCTGCTGCATTAAATGTGAATATCTTATTAGTTACGTAGCAATGTCCGAGAGCACAATAACGCTCCAGAGTTATCCGTGCCCTTTGTGATATGAGACACACACGGGTTTAGTAAGAACTTGCGCATTTACATTTTGCAAGAGTACATCCAAATGTACATGTAGGTTTACATGCATGTGTACATATAGGTGCACATGAAGGTGGCAAAGCTTTACACAGAGCGAAACATGTCTTCATAAAGATCTATACAGAGGAAAACATGACTAGATGAAGGTTAATAGTGAGGAAAAAATGAGTTGATAAAACTCTACAGCGAAACACGACTCGATGAACCTCTAAACAGGGTAAAACTTGTCACAATAAAATACAGTTCTACAACACATGTGATTTCTGCACTTCCTTTCCCTTTTTTTCTTTTACCCCATGTGTCTTTAATTCCCAAGCAATAAAGAATTTGTGACGTCTCCTTGGACAATGATGATTTTGATGAGGCACTTAGAAACCTTATTGAGAGGTAGGTACATAAGCATTATATATATATATATATATATATATATATATATATATATATATATATATATATATATATATATATATATATATATATATATATATATATATATATATATATATATATATATATATATATATATATGTATATATATATATATATATATATATATATATATATATATATATATATATATATATATATATATATATATATATATATATATATATATATACATAAAACAATTACATGAACTCAGATAATACACGAGGTACAAACATCTCATCATCCGTGCTCTCAAATACACATTTAGCACTGCAAAGTCTTGACGTGGAAACGTTTCGCTTAAAGTAGGGCTTTCTTATAGCAAAGCGTTGTCTTATACCATAGGAAGCTTTTATTAGTATCTTCTGGCGGTACTTGTCAGTGTTTTGTTAATCATGCCTATATATATATATATATATATATATATATATATATATATATATATATATATATATATATATATATATATATATATATATATATATATATATATATATATATATATATATATATATATAAATAAAATCCGAAAGTACTCTCCAATCATTAAGCAGGAGTACGAAGGTAATACTTGTAGACGATTCATTCTTGTATTTTCTTGAGAATAGCTGGTGATAGTGGTAGATCTATCACCAAAACCACCGTGGAAGGTAATGTTTAAACAAATCACTTATCTAAATAATTGTTTTCTTTTAATTTCCGCAACGACAGTTACACGATGCACAGCGCGGCGTGATGACCAAGCTAAAAGAAAGTGAAACGTGAAGGTCGATGTCCGTAGACTTTTTACCCTTATTACTCCCACCTAATACTGAAAACTAAACAACGTATAGCTCAGTACTGGATTAGTAACTAGTATTGGTAGTTCAAGACTAATCCAGACGTCGTGTGTGTGTGTGTGTGTGTGTGTGTGTGTATGTGTGTGTGTGTGTGTGTGTGTGTATGTGTGTGTGTGTGTGTGTGTGTGTGTGTGTGTGTGTGTGTGTGTGTGTGTGTGTGTGTGTGTGTGTGTGTGAATAGACAGAAACAGAGAATCATATTAGAGGGAGACAATAACAATAAGTAGATTGGTAAAAAAAGTGTGCAACACTGAGTTGTTATTATTACTGTCTAAATACTTCACTTACTAAGCAGGTTTCTTCAGTCGAATAAATAGGTGACTAAATATTTAGAGACAGCAGAAGCAGTGGAAATGTAAAACTGAGGTGATCAGTTCCTCAGCCTTGATAAAGTTGTTTTCAGATGGTCAGTCCCTCATTCTTGTGAAGTGATAAAATACAGTCTCAATCAGTTTGATTAAGACAGTGGGACTGTAACTATGAACTGTTTTCTCAGCTGCTGTGCAAACACTGCATGGCAGTTGAAACGTTTTCACAATAAAGATATCTAACTGCTGCTCATGTATCGAAGAGGGAGAGAGAGAGAGAGAGAGAGAGAGAGAGAGAGAGAGAGAGAGAGAGAGAGAGAGAGAGAGAGAGAGAGAGAGAGAGAGAGAGAGAGAGAGAGAGAGAGAGAGAGGGTAAATCTTAAGCTTGAAGAGGGAGCTGAACAAGAACACAAAGCCCGATACATAAGCACCTTCAGCCGGGGAGCCGAAAACAATGTTGATAATACCTACAACTTTCGACATAAATTTGATGTTGATAACATCAACGCTGAAAGAAGTTGAGGTAAAGTTTAGATAAAGTTACGATGAAGTCAGGAAAGAAACTTCCAAGTTAATATCACTGCATGTAAAAATGGAGAGGTGGCCCAGTTTATGAAAAATATCTCAAGCAAATTGTATCACAGGGAATATTAAACAAAAAAGTAACCCTGATGATGACGCTCAAAGTAAAGAATAAGAGTGACACGAAGAGTAGACGAGGCGGATCAAAGAGTGTGTTCTCGCTAATACTGATGCTGGGTTGAACCTCGGCTCGTTTACAACAGAGTGATGACGCTGGACGTATCTATATCGGAGAAGCGAGAAAGACCTGTTTAGAGAGTGATGGACGAAGGGTAAGACGAGATAAATTGAGGGAAGATGTGAGGGGGAAGGGAGGAGAGGACCGAGGAGGATGTCGGAGTGAGAATTTTGAGATAAAGACTAAAAAATAATGATAACTTTAAAGAAAAAGAAAATTTAATTGACGTTGAAATTGGAAGAGGAAGAGAGAGAGAGAGAGAGAGAGAGAGAGAGAGAGAGAGAGAGAGAGAGAGAGAGAGACAGACAGAGAGACAGAGACAGAGAGAGACAGAGACAGCAAGAGACAGAGACAGACAGATACAGAGACAAAGACAGAGACAGAGACAGAGACAGAGACAAAGACAGACAGGTAGGCAAATACTCCATTGATTCTCAAGAGAGGCAAGTGATCGTTGTTCTCCCAAGAATGCAACACTCACAAGGAGAGATATAAAGGCGAGAGATCCTGAGTTAGTGAGTAGGTGGCAGGAAGCTTTATCTCGTTGTCTTTCTCAGGTTTGGGAAATGTTAAAACCACACAAAATCTAAAAAAAAAAATTATTTGCATTTGCGACACACTGCATGTATATATATATATATATATATATATATATATATATATATATATATATATATATATATATATATATATATATATATATATATATATATATATATATATATATATATATATATATATATATATATATATATATATATATATATATATATATATATATATATATATATATATATATATATATATATATATATATATATATATATATATATATATATATATATATATATATATGTATATATATATATATATATATATATATATATATATATATATATATATATATATATATATATATGTATATATATATATATATATATAGAAGGGAAACAACATACTGTTGAGCCAAAGCAATATCTAATATTACCTTACCTGTCACTATTCAAAAATCGTTACAGACATTAAATTGGCTCTTCAGCGATATATTCTGAATACTTCATCTTGGAAAGAAGAAAAAAATATTAATTTCGTTTCTAATACTTTTTAAATTCTTTGTTTATTCTTCTTTTAGTTTTAATTGTATATACTTGTTTTTCAGGATTTATGAATTAACTGTTTACTTATAATAAGTGAACGGTATATTTATAAAAATGAATGAATTAAATTCTCAGATACGGAAATAAAATTCCTAGACACGGTAGAAATGCAAAAAACGTGTATATGGCCAGCAAGTATAACAGACAAATCTTCCTTTCCCAGTCTCTGGCAAACACATTTACATTCACGAGTTAGAAACGGGATATCTGGAGGTGTTGCTGTGTCCCTCCATCCCAGCCACCCTCCACACTCTGGAGAAGGTACGCTGAGAGTTACTGTTCCTCCATCCCAGCCACCCTCCACACTCTGGAGGAGGTACGCTGAGAGTTACTGTCCCTCCATCCCAGCCACCCTCCACACTCTGGAGGAGGTACGCTGAGAGTTACTGTTCCTCCACCCCAGCCACCCTCCACACTCTGGAGGAGGCACGCTGAGAGTTACTGTGCCTCTGCCTAGTCATCCTCCATATACTGGAGTGCCTTCCAGTAGCTCCTGATGGGAATCACTGTCAACCACTTTCCTTACTTTGGGGTAATCTTAATTTATTATTATTGTTATTATTATTATTATTATTATTATTATTATTATTATTATTATTATTATTATTATTATTATTATTATTATTATTATCATTATTATTATTATTTTATTATTATTAATTATTATTATTTTATTATTAAAATTATTATTTTTTATTATTAAATTTATTATTGCCATTATAACCGTAAGGATGCACGAAACCTGTGAAAACGAAATAATCAGGTTTCAAAAATTAAATAATTTTTCAAGAAAGGGAACTTAATCATTCCCTTATTGTGTAGAAAAATAACAAAATGAAAGTCACTGTAAATTAAAAGTACGAAAATGAAGCTTGAGAAAATATGTGGTTAAAGTTAATGTAGATTTCACCAAAGAAAACTCCATAGCAAGCAAGATGTAAACATAACACAAATTAGTCTAAAAAAATTATTTCGCATTTCTGGTGCAAAATCCTGGGAGCCACAAATTGCTGGTGCCACACTTAATGTGAAAACCGTGAGAGCGTGCGACCCATATTTGCATTTGAGAAATTTAGAGTCAACAGTTTTTGCCTAAAATCTAACAAAACCTTGTTTACCTTCAGAAAATATACTCACGATGCAACCCTTAAAGAATCATTAAAAGGACATTTATCACAGCAATAGTCTTATATTTATCCTCAATACTTTTTCAATGGAAAAAAAATATAACCATAATAGCAACGTGCATCGTTATCAACACACAGAACTGATATTATAACAATAATAATTTGGCTAAATGAGAGCACTAAGAATAAATTTTCTGCCAATACTACGAGGACGTTCAGACGCTGAGGACGTCCAGGAGTGAGAGTACCAGAAGATGCTATTGACTACTGTAACAAGCATGTTGATGTTGCTGGAAGCTGGTGTTGGCAAGCTGCAACTCACGACATCATATATTAATTGTTTAGCATTCAAGGCACCAGACTGCCGAGCACCGAAATGAATTTGTGTGCATGTATAGATATATATATATATATATATATATATATATATATATATATATATATATATATATATATATATATATATATATATATATATATATATATATATATATATATATATATATATATATATATATATATATATATATATATATATATATATATATATATATATGAGCGTGTGTGAACGTGTGTGAGCGTGTGTGAGCGTGTGTCTGCGTGTGTGTGTGTGTGTTTGTGTGCGTCTGTGTCTGTGTCTGTGTCTGTGTCTGTGTCTGTCTGTGTTTGGGTGTATGTGTGTCTGTGAGAGAGACAGAAAGAGAGAGAGAGAGAGAGAGAGAGAGAGACAGACAGACAAGGTGAACATGAACGTGAAACTGAAATCGAAGTTAATGGACTTAAAGATTGGCAATAGTCTTTTGCTCCTCTTATAATAGCATTAGCGTCTTCTCTCTAATGGCCTTGTTCTCTCAGCTTCAGTCTAATATCTATATATTTAAGTAATAGTATTTGAGTTTATCTTTTGCATATTGTAAATCAAATTATTCATTCGGGTATAAGAAAATATGTCAGCTTTAAGTAAGGTAAAGTAACAGAATACCTGTTGGATGTGATAACGGAGATACGGTTTTAGTTTGGTGACTGTTGTGATGAGGTCGTAGTTTGTTGAACGCTGCAACGAATTCGTAGTTTGGTCACCGTTTTGACGAGACCTCAGTTTGTTGAAGATGATGTCGTAGTTTCGTAAAAATGGTTTTGAGGTTAAAGTTTGGTCAAAGTGGTAATGACATCGTAGTTTGGTGAAGGTAGTAACGACATCGTAGTTTAGTGAACGTCTTCACACGGTGCATTCAAAGGCCACTTCCGTCAGCGTTAAAACAAGCGCAATGGCCTCTTCTTACCAATAACAGTAAATTGTTAAGAAATACAAGCTACAAAGCTGTTACAATTTACAAAGTTGTTATCTCGGCTTCCCATGTTCCATCAACCACGAAATTATTTTAATTTTTGTCTTTCAAAGGAAGCGCCACCACACACCCCGGCCAGACACTAATAAATAATTTAAATTTGAGTAAGTTATAATGTTCCTGGCCGTCGCTTACAGACTTGTAATTCACTGATGACACAAAGTTCAACACGAATATATATTTGGCATTCAAAAGCCCACTCAGATTCCCTTTCATCTTCTCATCTCCTCAACTCCCTCTCACTCTCTCACCTATATGAACGCCCTCTCGATCTTACCCCTTCAATTCTCTCCCTCTCCTCCTTCTGCCCCTTTCACCCTCATCTTATACCTCTCCCTCTTACCGTTACTTCTTTTACCGCCTTCTCATAGGAATATCAGCGGAAAAATTAATAATATTATATATAAAGAGAAAACCGGATGTTTTATTAAAAAAACTAAATATACGTCACTCAGGACCACATGCAATGAAGCTCTCGCTTCACACGGCGAGGGTCTGCGTTCGATTCCGAGAGCGGGTAGAAACACTGGGCATGTTTCTACCCGCTCTCGCTTCACACGGCGAGGGTCTGCGTTCGATTCCGAGAGCGGGTAGAAACACTGGGCATGTTTCTACCCGCTCTCGCTTCACACGGCGAGGGTCTGCGTTCGATTCCGAGAGCGGGTAGAAACATTGGGCATGTTTCTTTACACCGGTTGTCTATGTTCATCCATTAGTAAAATGGGTACCTAGGAGTTAGTCGGCTGGTGTGGGTCGCATCCTGGGACGAGGACCTAATTTGCCCGAAATGCTCTGCATAACATGGGACTTTCTACAAAAAAAAAAAATTGTTGAAAGTGTAGAACTAACTTCTTAATGTAAACATGAGTAAAAAAAATTTTAAGTATATAGAATGTTAATTTAAAAAACAAATATAAACTGTGGGTGTACATAGACGTATAATAAATTGGTGTATATGGAAGTATAATCAATGGGTAGATGGAAATATAATCAGTGGGTGTACGTAGAAATATAATCAGTGGGTGTACGTAGAAATATAATCAGTGGGTGTACGTGGAACTGTATAAGACATTACAGAAGACCAAGTTATCAGCAGAAAAATAGTGAACTATTGTGTTCCTTTCGCCATTTTTATTCAGAAAAAGAGAAAGAGTGTATCAGAAGGTTCTCCTCCCAACCTCTGCACTTTTCTGCCAAATTGCTTTTAAGGAACACTAATGTCTCATTAAAGCTACTATTATTACTGCTACCACTACTGCTGTTCCTTCTAATAATATTACAGTTAATGTCAATACTTGCATAGCATAGTTACTATTACTACCACTATTATCACTACCACTACTACCATTATTACTGCTGTTTACACTACTATCATTATCATGACTGTCACTTCTAAAATTACTACTGTTACTATTCCTGCAAAACGCTTTCCTCTGCAGCCCACATCCTCTCACAAAATTCTCTCTCCTTCAAAATATTCACCTTTGCGACGTAATTCATATGCATCGTCACGGAAGAAGGTCGAGTAGTCACTTGTGACTCCAACACTCCAATGAGACTCTTCCCACTACTTAGAGGAAAAAAAGATATCTTCGAGGAGCATGACAGTAACCTTTCCTGTGCATGACAGTGACCTTGCCTGAGCATGAGAGTGACCTTGCCTGTGCATGACAGTGACCTTGTCTGAACATGACAGTGACCTTGTCTGAGCATGACAGTGACCTTACCTGAGCATGACAGTGACCTTGTCTAAGCATGACAGTGACCTTGTCTGAGCATGACAGTGACCCTGTCTGAGCATGACAGTGACCTTACCTGAGCATGACAGTGACCTTGCCTGAGCATGACAGTGACCTTGTCTGAGCATGACAGTGACCCTGTCAGAGCATGAAAGTGACCTTGTTTGAGCATGACAGTGACCTTGCCTGAGCATGACAGTGACCTTGCCTGAGTATGACAGTGACTTTGCCTGAGCATGACAGTGACCTTGCCTGAGCATGACAGTGACCTTGCCTGAGTATGACAGTGACCTTGTCTGAGCATGACAGTGACCTTGCCTGAGCATGACAGTAACCTTGCCTGAGCATGACAGTGACCTTGCCTGAGCATGACAGTGACCTTGCCTGAGCATGACAGTGACCTTGCCTGAGCATGACAGTGACCTTGCCTGAGCATGACAGTGACCTTGCCTGAGCATGACAGTGACCTTGCCTGAGCATGACAGTGACCTTGCCTGAGCATGACAGTGACCTTGCCTGAGCATGACAGTGACCTTGCCTAAGCAGATGGTGGGACCTTCTGCTGCTGATAGTCTCCTTGATCTTAATTTTAACATGTTTATGAACTTCCTCTAAATTCCCCATGAACTTTAGTTGATTCTTTTCCCGAGATCTTTTCTTGAAATTTCCGAAAACTTTCTAAGAACTTCTCTTAGATTTAAGCCTGGAAACCAAGTTTCAGTACTTGAATTTTAAACTAATTACTGACTTGCGGAGATAGGTTTTTTTGTTTACTGACTTCCGTTGCTCTGAAAAATCCTGATAAATATTACGTCACCCAAAAATAATTTTTTTCTCATTTTGGTTAATAGTCTCGATAATTTTCATCCATGTCATCAAAATGATGAATGTGAATTACGAAAGGATGTCTGAAACGAACCAGGGTAGTGAATATATTCTATATTCTACATTATTTCGCATTATTAGTATTTTTAGGTAAACGGACGTATGTGCAATCTTCTAAAAATTTTATATAAGCTATATTTTGTTCACCAGGAGCTTTACCAGGCCACAATTGAAGCTTGATAATCTTCAACGCTAGTGAACCGTGTTCTAAATTAATCAAAACGTTGCATATCCGTTCACTTTTTACTGTATATTGCATGTTGGTGTATTAATACCACTCATGTTCCCACTATTAGTCTTGCAGACAACAAAGACCTTATAGAACCTAATAACTAGGCTCACATAAACATGTTCGCATGTCAGTGTGTGTTTATTCACCTATTTGTTTTCACTTATTTGTGACTGCTGGTGTGGAGTGAAGGTTTCTGGTCCCTCTGCCTCTCAACAACGAGGTTACATTGTCTTTCTGACCTCATGAGTCTTACCGTATTTGCTCCTCAAACTGTTCATAGACTCAGCTTCGGCCGCTTCCTCAGCAAGATCATTTGACTTCTAACCACGATGCGACAGATTTGTGCAGACACATGATGGTGGGGATATACGACAAGCTGGTTACTAGGGACCGGAGGGAGAGGCAAGTCCAGTGCTGCTTCACATTGGAAATTACTAAGATAACGAAGCCATCACTATTCTTGTAAGTGCAATAAGCGTATATGATGCCGAATAAACGAAAGTATGAGAACTATTAGTTCAGTATACGAAAGCAATATGAACTTAATATCCAAAACTGATATTCTTCACTCACAACTTAACCAATGTACTTTATAGTGTACGATAAAGAAGTCATGGGAATTTTGGGGCAGTACCAAAACTCACGAACGCCACTGCAAACCTGGTTGAAAGAAGCATCAAGCTGTCTACTGGGGATGCTGCTCGTGCTCTCACTTCAGCAATTGTGAACGTATAGTATCAAAGAGTATTGTCGAGTGCTGGGTCATCAGACAGCGTAATGGCAGCACACGCTTGGTCAGGTTACACAAGTATCCAACACGCCCTTACATTGCTAAAGTTCTTCTTAGCACGACAGTGTGTTGGATCTCTCCATCTTCCCTATCTAGCTCTCTCAGTCTGTCTTTATGTCTCTCTCTCTCTCCCGTCCCTTACTCATCATATCAGCTACACTATTACTTCGAGTCTCTATATACATTTTCTTCAAAAGACATCTTCATTAGACTTCTTTTTAACTTTAGCACGAAATAAAACAAAGGAAGGCTGACTACAGCGTAGATCAGTTCTGAACCTACGTGTTAGATACATATACTTCCTCTGTTAATCCTGACTTTCCCTGTAGGCTGAAAGTCTGGTTCAGAGTGAAAAAAAGAAGTGTAATGCAATATAGTCGTTCGGCTTTATGTGCCTTATGTATAATGATACTGTTAGTAATAAAATTATGTATAATGATACTGTTAGTAATAAAATTATGTATAATGATACTGTTAGTAATAAAATTATGTATAATGATACTGTTAGTAATAAAATTATGTATAATGATACTGTTAGTAATAAAATTATGTATAATGATACTGTTAGTAATAAAATTATGTATAATGATACTGTTAGTAATAAAATTATGTATAATGATACTGTTAGTAATAAAATTATGTATAATGATACTGTTAGTAATAAAATTATGTATAATGATACTGTTAGTAATAAAATTATGTATAATGATACTGTTAGTAATAAAATTATGTATAATGATACTGTTAGTAATAAAATTATGTATAATGATACTGTTAGTAATAAAATTATGTATAATGATACTGTTAGTAATAAAATTATGTATAATGATACTGTTAGTAATAAAATTATGTATAATGATACTGTTAGTAATAAAATTATGTATAATGATACTGTTAGTAATAAAATATGTAAATGATACTGTTAGTATAATGATACTGATACTGTTAGTAAAATTATGTATAATTACTGTTGTATAATGATACTGTTAGTAATAAAATTATGTATAATGATACTGTTAGTAATAAAATTATGTATAATGATACTGTTAGTAATAAAATTATGTATAATGATACTGTTAGTAATAAAATTATATATAATGATACTGTTAGTAATAAAATTATGTATAATGATACTGTTAGTAATAAAATTATTTAATGCTTTCCAGTCTTCTTAACTAGTATTTTATTCATAGGTCACTCAGTGACTGGGAAATGGAAGGCAATCAAGTTTCACCCGAGGATGAGATGCGTAACTTCAGAACAGCCACCCTGAAGGCTGCTTTTGTTACTTAAATATATTTAAACTCAGAGATATTCTGACGGTAAACACTCGGGGCAAAGTAAGGATTATAAAATCAAAGGAAAGAGAAAAAGTGTAAATGCTTATTATTATAATCAAAAAGAAGTGCTAAACCCGTCAGAGTCATACAGGTTAATGCTTATAAAATGACCTTTCGCCGAATAGGAACTTTATCAACACTTTAGGTGAAGTAATGATTTATGTGACTTTTCATTCCCTTGTGGGCTCGCTGTCTCTTCCATACCGAATTTTTAATTGATTCTCTACTATATTAAACGCTCCATTGTCCTTCTGCACACTAAACACAATTTGTAACTATCTCAACTGTTTGTGATAAAACTGCAAAACTTTTGAATCCATCCTGAGCCATGATCAAGCTGCGACTTGTTAATGGTCCAGGATAAACCCAAATTTTGTTTAGTTGTTTGGTGGCTGCAAATGTTTCCAGTCGTGATGTTTTCGTTAATATTATTATAAAAATAATTGTGTCCTAGCTTCTCTTGGCTACAATCATTCTTTTTCTTTACTTCTACAGTTTTTGGTGTATATCCTTCAATTTGAATAAATGGCTTAGAAACCCTAAAACTTCACAAGTAACACACTTGTATATTGCAATAAACCACTAGCTAGCGAAACGTTTCCAGAATAAAGAATCCAAAGTGTTTCACAAGTGCCTTATCTTATCCTTCAGTCGGTTTTACATCCTTGTCATTAAAATATTTCCACCAAATACAATTAAATTCAATTTCTCCATTTTCGAATTATTATATTCGCAAAAACCACTACACAGAATAAAAGTAAAAGAATAAGATTTTTCTCAGCAAGAAGTGAGAATCGCCAAACCCGTTCCCCAAGAGGTTTTCTGAAAGGGGATTTGAATCCCTCCTAAGGGTACGTGGCTCTGGCGACCTGCAGCAGCTGCTGAACCGCCAGGGTAAACACACACAAGTTTCCGCACCGCCAAGCTTTATTGATTTCGAAAGTTGAAAATGGGGGGAGGGGAGCAAATGTCAAGTAGTTTCCAAAGTTTATGTGTGACCCGGAACTCCAAGGCGACGAGAAAGAGGAGGTAGAGGGAAATGAAGAGGATAAAGATTAGCTGAAGATGGATGAGCAGGAAATGAAGGATGATACAGGGGATAAAAATAGGGAGGAGGAGGAGGAAGAGAAGATGAAGGGACTATAACAGATGAGGATGAAAAGTAACTGAAATGTGAGGAGAAATATTAAAAGAATGCGAGAAAGAGAAAACCAGGAAGAAGGATGATGACGAGGAGATTAATGGTGAAGAATGTGGTGACTTCTAGCACAAAGTTTTAAATGTTTCAATATTTCTCAAATTTATATTATTTTAGTTCCTCTCTATTTAAAACTACAATACTCGAAGGAAAAAGTACATTTAAAATGCATTCAAGAAAGAACTAATTTTAATAAAAAAATACTTCCAACTCTTATACATGAAGGTTTTAACGTTTAAAGCCGTCCAGATGAGACATAATCTAGTTATTACATTTTAAAATTTATAAATCTCAAAGTAAAAGCCGAGTTTTAATAAATCCCGACAACACCGAAAGTTTGAAGCCTATAAAAAAAAGGCTTTCTCTGAATCAAACGATTCCAATTTTTTTCAACAATTTCATTATAATTGCAAATTTGCACCTAAACTTTTAGTGTGTCATCCTTCTTATGAAAGGCATCAGCATTAATATATTGAATTTTATAAAATGAGACATTCTTCAGTTACTGGAAATCAACATCACAATCTATTAATATTAGAAGTTGGGACTGATGTAGACTAATAACAACGTGAACTTTCCTTTATGTAAACGACACCACCAGAGTTGAAAACTTAAAGTCGATCGAAAGGGACATTCTCCAGTTACCGCAGCGATTCCAATAATTTCAACTTTTATAAAAAATAATAGTGCATTGACGAATTTTCCCGAACGCAAATTAAATTTGAAGTATACTTGCTTGGCCATATAATGCATCATCCATTAAATGTTGAAGCCATTCAAAAGACGTAGATTTAAATATATTTAACGTGACTTAACGGGACTCAAAATTTCAAACTATTTATATATCATTGACAGAGGTCCAACTACATTCTTGAATTTCACTCTTAAGCCGTAGTCGTATTAGTAGGCAGCTTTTTTGGAGCGTTTGAAGCTAACCCGCAAAGGGTTTTGGAAGTTATCCGAGTCAGTCGAACATGCGAGGAATGAGTTCATCTACTTTAGTCACATGCCAGTTATTCCTAGAATCTTACCCTAGTTACCAAGCACCAGCGTTGAAAATTTGAAGACGATCGGATAAGGCATTCTCATGTTATGAGTGAAATAATAACGAAAATGTGGAAGAAGATAAAAAGTTATATCACCCAAATAAATATCCCTCTACGGGGCTACCGAAAAATAAAATAACAATGTGCATGTTTATATTAATGTGAAGGACAGCTTCGTATCGCACTTGTAAATCCTGCCAGTCCCGGGGCGGCACATGTTTCATTTGAGTTCAATCTCGCAGTGCAACCCTGCAAATAGTGAATGATGAAGACACTGTACACAGCCCAAATACTCAAGATGGAATTTATGGTCGCTGAATACAACTATTATTGCGCGAGGTCACACAGAGGTCAACTCAGATGACCTCAGCTCCCGAGAACACACGCATCCCCACCCACACTTACTCCCCTGGTAAGTACGACTAGGTGAGGACAACTAGGTAAGAACGACCTGCTGAGTACAAGAGAGAAGGACCAGACAGTAAACGGAAGACCTCAACTATCCAACCATAAATAATCTCAGTGTTACACTCAGTCTGTTCAAGCCACTGACCATGCAGCTGTAATTCCTAGATACAGTGTAGTAACACTGAATCTATACAACACTAACACTATACAATATTCATTTTAATTTTGTCTAAATTCATACCTAAAATATTTTTTTTATCCTCTAATTTAGGAATGTAATTATTTTATTGATTATATTCTTTGCTTTTCTCTTCATGTTTAAAGAAACTCTTTAAGAAGATTACTTTATATGCCTTTGTGTCTCATTTGATACACATACATTTATCAATTACCAAATTATATTTATTTAGTTATGCTAAAATATATCGTGTTACAGGCTAGGAAATGATGACGTGAGTAGCAGCGCTTGATGTCATGACGTCAGGCAGTAATCAGAACTGATTGATATGATGTCAAGTAGTAATCATTACTGATTGATGTCATGACGTCAGGCAGTAATCATCTCTGATTAATGTCATGACGTCAGGCAGTAATCAGCACTGATTAATGTCATGACGTCAGACAGTAATCAGTCAGTGAGTCACTCAGTGCTGGTGTGGAACGTATTTTCTTTTTAAAGAAGGTCAGAGGACTGTCGCCTGCATGAGCCTGGGTATGGTAATATCAAACCTGTTGCTGCATTCATCTCCATATTCCGCATAAAAATCGATGTTAGTAGCTATATCGTGTTTTCGTTGGGATTAAGGCACTGCAGAATTGATTTTATCTTAGAGCTTTTTGCACTGGCTTTACCTTCGTTGAGCTCATTCCAGCGCTAAATGAGTTTAACTCAGTCATGCCTAACTTGTTGCCTAGTCACCATTTATTTTGTCTAAGTTTAAAATAAACCTCAATTGTACAGTAAACGAAATTGTCGAGTCCAATGATTACTTGTAAACACTAAGAAGGTCAATTCCACATGTACCGGACGACTTTTGAGGGTCAGTTCCACATGTACCGGACGACTTTTGAGGGTCAGTTCCACATGTACTGGACGACTTTTGAGAGTCAGTTCCACATGTACCGGACGACTTTTGAGAGTCAGTTCCACATGTACCGGACGACTTTTGAGGGTCAGTTCCACATGTACCGGACGACTTCTGAGTCATGACCTGTCCATCTTCTTCAGCTTTTAACCCGCAAGGAGTCTAGTGGCACATGATACTTTATGTTGATTTCTCCCAATAGATCTCCTCTAAGTGTTGAAAATTGGGAACCCGAGGCGGATCGAATTACTTATAAAATATTACTTTACTAAATACAAATATATCATCCTTGAACCTAACGAAATTTTGCATACAGTATTTAGGCTAAAATCTTTATAATAATTGTTACCGTGGGCATTTTTTTAAGATTTTTTTTGTTCGCAAAAAAATGAAACTCCAGAATGCAGACAGAAAGGATGTCAAAATATATGGCAAAACTAGCAGGCAATATGAATCATAGCAACGATGGTAAGCAATATAATATTATAAGCGTTTATATTGTGTATATATATATATATATATATATATATATATATATATATATATATATATATATATATATATATATATATATATATATATATATATATATATATATATATATATATATATATATATATATATATATTATATCTTTGGCCGAAGGAGACCCAAACATACGAACCTTGGAACAAGGTACGAAATGCTTTACCATCCTCACCACACTGGACAAATGCCTTGGCACCCAGCTCATGCTAGACGTTGATCCAAGGCAGCCAGCTTTCAGGCGGGATGCTTACAGCTTTTCATCTCATCGCCTGCATGCATCGACCAACTAGAGATTTTAACAATGGAAGGAATTCGCAAGAGCAGGCGAAATGTACACAGACACTGATCTCTGGCCGAAGGAGACTCGAACCTACGAACCTTGGAACAAGGTACGCAATGTTTTACCATCCTCACCACACTGGGCCAATACCTTGGCGCCCAGAGATCAGTGTTTGTGTATATTTAGCCTGCTCTTGCGAATTCCTTGCGTTGTTAAAATCTCTAGTTGGTCGATGCATGCAGGGGATGAGATGAAAAGCTGTAAGCATCCCGCCTGAAAACTGGCTGCCTTGGATCAACGTCTAGCGCCAAGGTATTGGTCCAATGTGGTGAGGATCGTAAATCACTGCGTACCTTGTTCCAAGGTTCGCAGGATCGAGTCTCCTTCGGCCATAGATCAGTGTTTGTGTATATTTCACCTTCTCTTGCGAATTCCTTGCATATTGTATATACATACATATATATATATATATATATATATATATATATATATATATATATATATATATATATATATATATATATATATATATATATATAAATATATATATATATATATATATATATATATATATATTTATATATATATATATATATATAAATATATATATATATATATATATATATATATATATATATATATATATATATATATATATATATATATATATATATATATATATATATGCAATAAGATCACAGTAAACAGGTGATTTTAAAATATGCAAAACAACCACTGTGAAAGAGTAGTGAAATTCCAAGCGCTTTCGTGACTACTCACATTATCAAGGAACTATGAAAGTAATACATCAAAGGAAGGCAATTAAAGGGCTTAGACTACACCTACTCTTTCACAGTGGTTGTTTTGCATATAAATATAAATATAAATATATATATATATATATATACATATATATATATATATATATATATATATATATATATATATATATATATATATATATATATATATATATATATATATTTGTGTGTGTGTGTGTGTGTGAAGATCACAGTAAACAGGTGATTTCAGAATATGCAAAACAACCACTGTGAAAGAATAGTGAAGTTCCAAGTGCTTTCGTGACTTCTCACATTATCAAGGAGCTATGATAATGTGAGAAGTCACGAATGCGCTTGGAATTTCACTGTTCTTTCACAGTGGTTGTTTTGCACACACATATATATGCTTTACCTGCTTTTCTGTCTTCGTGTTTGGCTTCCAGTGCATTAGTCAAGAAGATAGTTCCCGAACGCTTGAGAGACGTGGTAGGAGCTCAAGACCCCAGGTTTACTGAAGCAGCGATTCGGTGGGACACCCTTACAGACTCCTCCAGTAGACCAGCTCCTCCCAAACAGCACAAACAGTCCCACTGGGACAAACACAATGCTCTCCAATGCTTTAGGAAAGGACAAAGCTCGTCTCTTGGCAGTGAAGGCACCACACTCAGGAGATTTCCTGTTAGCTATTCCCAATTCCTCCCTGGGCACCCGTCTCGACCCACAGGCCGTTCGGATTGGTGTTGCTCTTCGCCTAGCCGCCCCCATCCACACCGAACATAGGTGTGTTTGCGGCAGGGCGACAGCTGATCAATTCGGACTTCATGGTCTGGTGTGTCACACAGCAGAAGGGAAGTATGCCAGACATGAGGAGGTCAATGACATCATAAAGAGAAGCCTCACCACAGCCCGTTGCCCAGCTCAACGGGAACCCCAAGTACAGAGGTCTGATGGAAGTCAAAAGCGCCCTGATGGAGCCACTATGCTACCCTGGAAGGATGGAAAGCAGATTGCCTGGGACTAAACCTGTGCCGTCACATTGGCAGACACCTACTTGCCATACTCCGTAGTGGAAGGGGGTGGAGCTGCCAGCCACAGGGAGACCCAGAAGATCCCTTGCTATAACTTCATTCTAATAGGGTCGGAGACTCTTGGAGCATGGGGCAAGTGTGCTCTGAAGTTCCTCAAAGAGCTGGGTGAAAAGCTCATCATAGAAACCAAGGACCACAGGGCGACCAACTTCCTCTTTCAGAGACTCAGTGTTGCGATCCAGAGAGGAAATGCCTGCAGCATTCTGATCACTCAGCCCACCGCAGGGGAGCTGGACGAAGTATTCGAGATGTAGCTCTGAGTTACCTATGTTGTTTTACTTTCTGTTGTATTTTTGTGAATGTTTGGCCAATGTTTTTTGTCTTTAAATAAAACATATTCGAAATATAGGGGGTGGTAGGAGAAAATTCTCAAACAGCTTCAGGAAGACCTTGAGTTTTCCCTGAAGCAAGTTTATTCTTTTCTCTGAGGATGAGGGTCCCCAGAACAGTTCTAGAGGTGGTACCTCCCTATAATTAGCTGTACATATATATATATATATATATATATATATATATATATATCTATATATATATATATATATATATATATATATATATATATATATATATATATATATATAGAGTGCAGTGCAGTGAAAGTTAGTTTACGATACAATGAAGTTGTTAAACTTTTATTACTGTAGCTCACAGTGGATGCGACAGATGAATGCTGGGGCCCCTTCCTCCCTCCCTTCCCTTTCCCTTCCTCTCTCTCTCTCTCTCGTCCTCCCTCCCCTTCCCTCCCTTCCTCCCTCCCTTCCCTTTCCTCCCTCCCTCCCCGAAAGCATCATTAATGAGAAGAATTGGACCTGAACTCCAGTTTGAGATGAAAGAGAAAACCAGGAAAAAATCACAATTAGGTTGAAATTGAAGGACACATCAACCAGTGTTTGACTGACCTTGGTGTGCTGTGCACAGTATCATAGCGGACACAGCGCTGTATCACCTTATCCATCCTGCTTTCTTATACAGTAATATATTCAAACCCCCATTAAGCTCTGCCCTAAGAGATACGTTGTGTAAATAAAACCTTATTCTACATATTAAGTCTTCATAAAATTAAAAAAAAAATTGTTTTGAATGCAAAAATAGTTTTGTGGGTTTTATGTATCTGAGCTACTGATCTGGCGTCACTATTTTGTTTATGCAAAGCCAGCATCTGTGTGACGTGCGTTGCATAAAAGCTTTTTCTAACATGGCAGGTCACAGGAAAAGTTACCTTCCGTGTTTTAATGTGATTCCAAGAAATCAGTGGACTAATAAACTCACGGATTTAATTAGCATTCTGGAGTAACTAGATTAATCACGACATAATGATTGTGAGTAAATATTTACAGCAACACACAGACATATAGAATGAAAATAGTTGTTTTTATATGCATTTTTCTTCTCAGATATTAAATTAGTGTTTTGACAGAGATACTTGAAGACAGTATCAAGTTTTCTATAAAATAAAGCTAGCTTCAAAACTTAAAATATTTACAGCAGTTCATCAGTGTAAATCGTAAGGCAGCAAGCTGTTGGTTCCTTATACATTTTTGCAGAGTGCACTTCCAAACTGTATACGACGACTAGATGCAAATGTTGCAGCATCTCCTAACACAATGTTGCATAATTTTGTTGTTGTATTTTTCTTGAATAACTTTTCATTTTCGAACTGTTTTTACTCTCAAAAAATTTCTACTTCGTCCATTTCGCGAACTGACAACTATTATCCTTCCTGACCCAATTTTAGTGCCCGACCCGTACTATAGTTTACCACTTCCCAGGTGCGACTCACAGCATTCACCTAACCTGTCAGTCCTTCACGAGAATCGAAATCTTTTAATTGTGAATATAATGTTCTTTTTTTTTTTACACCTGAGCCACAAGGCATTCATAATTGCTGCCCAGAAATTGCCACGATATGGACTGGAGGGTAATGTGTCTGTCTCGAGGTTAGCGAACGAGGAATCGAGCCTCCACCAGTCTTTGCTTTGTAAGACAACACGAGTTTTATATTTCAGAAAAAAATAAAATACATGGAAAATCTTGTACAAGTGATATATGGAAGACTCTGAGCTAATTAATACACTCAGAAACGTGTACATGATATATATTTACAGAAAATATATTAACGTTAGATATATTTCCACATTAATTAATTTTTGAAGTTAAAATTGTAAGTGGACAGAGTGTAGCGAGGTGAAGCAGCAGCAAGGGAGAGGGAGCAGCAAGGGAGAGGCAGCAGCAAGGGAGAGGCAGCAGCAAGGGAGAGGCAGCAGCAAGGGAGAGGGAGCAGCAAGGGAGAGGCAGCAGCAGTGGGGAAGCAGCAGCAGATGTGAAACAGCAGTAGAGGTTAAGCAGCAGCAGGAGGGATGAGGCAGCAACAGAGGTGAGGCAGCAGCAGGACTGAGGCAGCAGCAAGGGTGAGGCAGCAGCAGTGGTGAAGCAGCAGCAAGGGTGAGGCAGCAGCAGGGATGAGGCAGCAGCAGGGGTGAGGCAGCAGCAGTGGTGAAGCAACAGCAGATGTGAAACAGCAGTAGAGGTTAAGCAGCAGCAGCAGGGAAGAAACAGCAACAGAGGTGAGGCAGTAGTACGGGTGAGGCAGCAGCGAGGGTGAGGCAACAGCTAGGGTGAGGCAGCAGGAAGAGTGAGGCAGCAGCGAGGGTGAGGCAACAGCTAGGGTGAGGCAGCAGGAAGAGTGAGGCAGCAACAGAGGCGAGGCAGCAGCAGAGGTGAGGCCCAGGGGAGACCAAAGGCCACAGGTCAGGCCAAGCCAAGCACAAGAGGACAGCTGCAGGTGTTACTAGGAAAACGTGTGAAGCAGAAATGTGAATGTTGGCATGACATCAGGTTGGTTCGTTAGTAGAGTTTGAAGCCTATCGACAGCACGCTAGCCATTAAGGCTGCATGTAACCTGTTCACTACCAATCAAAAATAACAGCTGAGTACCTGTCAGAGTAAATATTCGGTGCGTATAGCATGAATACAGAAACTCGGGAGATTAGTTGATCTGTATATCTCGACCCCTTCTGGGGCCCTCTTCAGCTTTATGTAGAGCTTTATCTAGCCATGGATGAGGTCGTAAAGCTCCAAAGAAAGCGAAACGTTGTCACGATGAAAGTTATCTTACTTGTCTTTTATTAAATACTGTTGGCAGTACGCCATCTTGATCCCATAGCGCATTTTTTTAATAAACCTTAAAAGAAAAGTATATATCTGAGTCGGTAAAGTATTTTAATAACGAAGTATGTGCTATACGAGAGGATGTCAAAGTAAGTTTTCAGACCCGAGCATGAGCACAAGTGAAAATGACAGTACACAACCCGCACATAGGAGAAAGAAACTTTTGACGACGTTTCGGTCGAACTTGGAACTTTAACTTATCACAAACCAACGTTCTGAAGTGCTAGGTTTAAGCATGTCAAGTAAACAAATCTACAGCGGAGTGAGGAGGAGTTGGTGCAATGATTCTCACGAAGGGAAGAAGCGGGTTTATCCTCCAGGCTGTCAGCAGGCCTTGGAAACTGACGCACTCGAAGTTAATGAAATCACAACAACTCCACAAATTTGAAACTGAAACTGGACTGTGTTTCGCTTCGTCCTGGGCCATTATCAAGTCAGTTAATATCATTCAGTTTTTATTTCCAATTTTAGGATTTGTTGCGCATTGTTCCGGTTAGTGTATTGTGAGTCTTTCTTCTTAAGGCAGAACCTAATTGAAGATTAGCAAGATATACAGAGAAGTATACTTTGTTTTATAGCTCCGTGTGGGCTCTCTCTGTCTTTATCTCTCTCTTTGTCTCTTTCTCTCTCTCTCTCTCTCTCTCTCTCTCTCTCTCTCTCTCTCTCTCTCTCTCTCTCTCTCTCTCTCTCTCTCTCTCTCTCTCTCTCTCTCTCTCTCTCTCTCTCTTCTTTTCTTCTCTCTCTCTCTTTTCTCTCTCTCTCTCTCTCTCTCTTTTCTCTCTCTCTCTCTCTCTCTCTCTCTCTCTCTCTCTCTCTCTCTCTCTCTCTCTCTCTCTCTCTCTCTCTCTCTCTCTCAAGTACATACAAAACATACAACCACTAGTTAATAACTCGACAGACAAGTGAAGGGTTTTGTAATGTTCTTTCTAACACTTCTTTCCAACTAAATTTGAACTCAGTTCAGACTCGATCGTGTGAATAAATTGCATTTTGTTCCATTTATATTTATTCACTCACTTTCATTTACTCATTTTTTTAAACGCGAGGAAAGTTCCCTTCTGTAAACATTTAGTATATATTTATAGATTCACCTTGAACTCTTCTTCATTAATGTTGTTTTATGTTAGTAAATTGAACACCGTTACATTAGTACCATAATATATTTAATACTGTTAGGAGTCTAAATTGTGTCAAAGAAAAGAATAATGTTTGCTGGATGAATGTTTACAAACAATATATATAGTCAAAGAGCTGTTTAACCTTAAATGTAAAACTAGAAGAGAGAGAGAAAAAGAGGAGAGAGACAAAGAGAGAGAGAGAGAGAGAGAGACAGAGATGGGGTGAAAGTATTATTGTGTAGTGGGTCGGTGTTGTATGGTTGTCATGGGGACGCAGGCGCTCCAGGCCTCATATTCACAATGTGACGTGTGTGTGTGTGTATGTGTGTGTGTGTGTGTGTGTGTGTGTGTGTGTGTGTGTGTGTGTGTGTGTGTGTGTGTGTGTGTGTGTGTGTGTGTGTGTGTGTGTGTGTGTGTGTGTGTGTGTGTTTGTGTGCTGTGAGCATTCATAAACTTGTTTTACTAGCTACTTAACAAACCAAAAATATGCTATTACTCCACCAATTAGCATTTAAGGCATCACATCGCCAACGTCTCGCAGGAAGAAGATAAGGTCTGGAAAAAACATCTCTATCATCTTGCTAAAAGTAGTAAAAATCTGGTATCTAAGCACTTGTACTAGAACCAGAGAGTAAAGACAGACATCTCTGACTTCGTGGAAGCCTGAAGGGATGATCCAGAGGTACAAGAATCTGAAAGTAGTGAAAGTTTTCAGAGAAGGAGATGTACGGATGGTAGCTAAAATCCTTCTTATTGTGTCTCCTGAGCCTGGCAGGCTGTGTATGGAGGATCGAGCCCTCATAACTCCTTGCACTGAATAACCCATATGAGTTTAGTGCCTTGCATTACTGTAATAAACTTCTTATCAGGATATGTGCCTTCATACCAGTGAAGGGCTCGTCTTCAGGGAACTGCAGCTACAATCCTCTTCCAGGAATCAGTCTTGATTAAGGCCACTCTCCATCATCAACATCAACAGCATGTCTTTAAGAACCTACAACAGAAGTCTCTCACATAAATGATATGTCACAACAATCTCACTTGACTTCCTCTTGCATCGTCAGACTATTTGGATTCTCTTACAAACTTCCCTTAAGGTCCACAATGAAGTCAAACACTTCGACTGGTCTGAATGTTATGGTCTGGTAAATATTCTAGAAAGATCACCATGTAACGAATGATGGTGAATGTGCTTAAAAAATTATCAGTTTTGCCTGTTCCTTAGATCAAGAGCTATATACCAGCATATCTGTTAGCCACACGTATATAAACACACTATTAGTGAATGTTACTATGCATGTAAGTACCGTTGGCTTCTACTCCCAGTAATTCATTTCAAAATACAAGCGTAAAGTGATTAATGACTATAATAATAATAATAATAATAATAATAATAATAATAATAATAATAATAATAATAATAATATATCAGTAACAGTGTAAGGGGAATGAGACTGGGATAATAAGACAAAAATAAATAAGAGATATAGTGATGGAGGTTCCAGTGCGAATGGAAGTAAAGTGAGACATTTGCTACTTACTACACCAGGGATGATATGTATATATATACATATACACACACACACGCATATATATATATATATATATATATATATATATATATATATATATATATATATATATATATATATATATATATATATATATATATATATATATATAGGTGTGTGTGTGTGTGTGTGTGTGTGTCGTGCCAAATATGTAAAGCTTGCGATTTTGGCTTAAATAACAACTAATAAACCCTAATAAAAAACTTTCATTTTACTAAATGGGTGTAGACACGATATATTGTGCAAAAATTTCCATATTATGAATGCAAATTTATGATAAATTATAGCTAAAATTTAATTGGTAAATTTCTTACAGAAAACACGACGGTTAGTAAAAATGTTGGAGAAAGATGGACAGTGAGGGAGATAAAAAGAGGGAAGAAGGAGGAAAATAAAAATGTTCGTTCGACAGTTGGGAAATGATACTGATAACTGATAAAGTTTATAAGTGACATGGAAAATGTTTACTGATTTAAAATTTGCAGAATGAAATCGAAAGCAAATTTTCTTGGTGTATTTTATGAAGCGCATGTTTGTTTTACAGTCATATTAGTACCTCATGATATCTGATTCATTTTATGGATTTTTGCGGCATTTTATAAAATTCTGTTGCATTAAATCGATTTCTGTTTTATTTTAGGCAATTTGCTGCATTTTAGTTATTTGTATTTTATTTTAGTGCAATCTATTGCACTTTATTGCTTTCAAAATCACTGTTCGGCAGTCTGCTGCATTTCAGTGATTTTCGCTGCATTTTAGGGAATGGGTTCAAGAGGCAAGTACTCCTGATTTCTTATAGATTTGTGCTACATGTAGGGTCTCAGGATGGACGAGCATCTCCCCTTGTCATTTCTAACCTCGAATAATCTCCCCTACGTCCCCTTGAACGTTCTTCTGCCTTCCCCTCGTTCCCTCAGAATAACTCGCCTGGTTTCTTATTGCCTGCCCTCGTTTCCTTGCCCTCACCCGTCTTCATCGCTACATACATCTCCCTTCTTGCTTCCAGTATTGACGGTCCTGGATCGCAAATCCTCATGTTTCTACAAAAAAAAAAACTGTCACAGAGGTTACTAATTTTCTCAGACAGTTTCTGGAACAGATTAAGATCCATTCCTTCGTTACTGGGTAAAAATCACTCCAACAAATAAGTGGAAAATTTTGTTGCATTTATATATAATATATAATATTAAAGAAGGACATGACCTGTTCAGGACAAGTACGATAGGAAACTTTTCATTAAGAATAACTTCACTTGTCCTAATAAATGCTCTGATCTATATATATGTGTTCTTATCCACTACGTATTGTACATTCAGTTTAAAAGTTTTCAAATCATACTCTCGAATGAGAGTATGATTTGAATGAGAGTATGGATTTGAATGAGAGTATGAATGAAATAAAGCAACGTTTTGCTATGTATATTTTTGTCTACATGTCTGGCACATCAACATCTCTTTCCTTAGTCTACATCTTCCCCATCATCTGCGTCTCTCCTGCTGCCAGTCCTTTCATTTCTAAATCTTCCCACAACTTTCAACTCCCCTGTGTTTCTATGTGAAAAACCCCCCACCCACCCTCTGGCATATGTCTGTCCTCATCACCCTCTGTATATCTCCATCCCCCCACACAATACATATCTCCGTCCCTTCACCCTCTTCATATCTCCGTCCCCCTTACCCTATGCATATCTCCGTTCCCTCACCCTCTGCATTTCTCCGTCAACCCCAGGTCACTACATCACTCCAGCTTCTCTCAGAGTTCAATGTTGGATCCCTTTATTTATTTTTTGCTTAGAAACAGCTAGTTCTCTGCTCCAGTGGAAACATTCGTTAATAATATTAAACAGATTAAGGGTCTCTCCAGAACATTTATGAATTAAATGTCCATGTTCATTGAAACAGAACATTTTTAACGATAAAATGAACATTTCTTGACCGAATTGCACGTGTACATTAATGCAAATACACTTGGCATAGAAAGTAGAGTACATATGTTATTATTATTTGATGAACATTTCCCAATAAACTTCACGTGTGGAGGGATACACAGTGCATTTGCTTTGGCTAAATAATCCCTTAAACGAAAAATTCTTTCAGAAACACAAGAAGCATTTCTAGGAATGGCTTTTTTCTTAATAGAGTGGCTATTTTCCAAAATAAATCTTGTTGTCATCTGCCCTGAAATGTTAAGGGCCCCCTGCAATGACCACTTTATTAGGAGGTTTGCCATGACCGGTGTTAATGGTCTGCCGTGACAACAGTGCTCGTGGTCTCTTGTGGCTACGGTGTTTACAGTCTGTCCTGACCACAGTCAGTGGCTTTCCGTGGCTGGATACTAGAGAAAGCACACCTTATAACCGGGAATAATGGTATTATAATATTCCATTTCTTTCCCAAGCTAAGAAAAGGCCCAAGAAAGGATCTTGGATGTAGGATAAGTTTCATAGGGCGGGATTAGAGGTTACATAAAAGTAAGATCCTTCATGAGGAATTGAAGGTGGGATGGGATGTGTGAAACAATGTTGGAGGTAGAACAGGCTCCGTGAAAAGGGTTTGGAGAAATAGATTTCTTAAAGTGGGATACAGGTAGGATATGTTCCTTAAAGTAGGGCCGAAAGCATGATAGGTTGCATAAAGAGGGGTTGAAATTAGAATATAAATGAAGATAAGATAGGTTCCTTAAATCCGATTTAAAGGCAGACTTGGCTCCTTATAGCGAGGTTGGAGATAAGGTAGATTCCTCAAGGCAAGATCGAAGGTAAGATTGATTCATTAAGGAGGAGTTAGCGGCAGGATAGGTTTCTGGAGAAGAATTTGCAAGAAGGATTGATTACATGAGGAAGGGGTCGAAGGTGCATAATACGTCCCTGGACCGTCGTTCTTCGTGTCAGTCTGTAGACAGCAACCAGTCAAGGGAATAATCTAGTTCATGTCTCTGGCTTACAACACGCGACTGCGTGACACTGATGTTACCTGGCAGGTTATTTTCAAATGACAGTCATTCAGTAACTTTAATTATGCACGCACTCGCCGCATTTTGAGCGGAATATGAAGAGTCGTGTGGTGAATAAGAAGCATTTCTGAGGTACAGTGACATAGCTTGGACTGAATGTGATACAACTATAATGTGAATATGACACAATTAGGGTGTGAATATGAGCTATCGACCTTCAGTCAATGATGAAGCCGAGGTGCGACTCTATTGTAAAGATCGTTATTGGCAGAATTTCCTTTTTTTTTACAAATACAACCTCAAGTATTATGTATGTATGTATGTATGTATGTATGTATGTATGTATGTATGTATGTATGTATGTATGTATGTATGTATGTATGTATGTATGTATGTATGAATGTATGTATGTATGTATGTGTGTATGTATGTATGTATGTATGTATGTATGTATGTATGTATGTATGTATGTATGTATGTATGTATGTATGTATGTATGCATGTATGTATGTATGTATATGCATATATATATATATATATATATATATATATATATATATATATATATATATATATATATATATATATATATATATATATATATATATATATATATATATATATATGCAAAACAACCACTCTGAAAGAATAGAGAAATTCCAAGCGCTTTCGTGACTACTCACATTATCAAGGAACCATGAAAGTAAAGTGTATGTATGTATAATGTTCGCCAAGACCATAGTCCTGGCACGGGTCCCAATCTTGCGATGACCCGTCTCTGGCTCCCGATGGAGAAAGGTTTCCACAATGATGCGACGCATGCCGCTCAAGCGCATGAAAGTAAAGCATCCAAGGAAGCTATATAAGGGGTCTGGCCAACACCTCACTATCAGATCCCACAACGGTTAAACACCTGACGCGCGCCGACACAACTGGATAGGTCCTTTGTACAACTCACCCACAAACTATTCTACCCAAGAAAATTTAAAAATTATTATTTGTCCAGTTTATTACGGTCAAACTGGTAAAAATCTCGAACTAAGATTAAAACAACATAAATATAGCATTAGAACTGGACAAGATTCCAATGCTCTATTTATTCATGTAAGAGATTTTAACCATCCAATTTGTAGATGAATGGTTCAGAGAACCGACATGTTGATAAATTAGACACATGTGCAACTCTTGCACATGTGTCTAATTTATCAACCATCCAATTGATTTTCAAAAAGTTGAGAAAGTAGTATCAAGCAAGTCCATGGTCGACAGGAATATAATTGAATCTTGTTTCATAAAAAGCAGTTTTGACAATAATATGAATATTTCCTTTGGTTTATATAAATTAGATCCATTTATAATTAATAGAATTTGGGAAGAATTTAATAATACACTGGACAAATAATAATTTTTAAATTTTCTTGGGTAGAATAGTTTGTGGGTGAGTTGTGCAAAGGACCTGTCCAGTTGGGTCGGCGCGCGTCAGGTGTTTAACCGTTGTGGGATCTGATAGTGAGGTGTTGGCCAGACCCCTTATATAGCTTCCTTGGATGCTTTACTTTCATAGTTCCTTGATAATGTGAGTAGTCACGAAAGCGCTTGGAATTTCTCTATTCTCTCAGAGTGGTTGTTTTGCATATTCTGAAATCACCTGTGATCTTATTGCACACACATATGTATATATATATATATATATATATATATATATATATATATATATATATATATATATATATATATATATATATATATATATATATATATATATATATAGAATGATTCACACCGAATCAGGTGGTGCTCGTTACAGAACGCTTTGCAGTTGAGTTGCTGCTGGCAGCCAGAACACTAAATGTCAAGTCCTAAGTTTTTTTTTTTATAGTGAGATCAATGGAGGTCATATAATACACCTTCGGGATTATGAGTAACTTATACCTTGATCATCCTGGATGAAGAAGTCATGTTACGTGGTGTAATGTCACTGGGATGAATATACTGCAAATTATTTTATTGAAATAGACTATGTCTTTCATTCGGCTTTCAGAGACGAACGTTTGAATCACAACACTTATGATGAAACGGAGGAGGGAGGGGAGAGAGAGAGAGAGAGAGAGAGAGAGAGAGAGAGAGAGAGAGAGAGAGAGAGAGAGAGAGAGCACCTTGAGTATGCTCCACTTTCTTGGTTTGTCTGCCCCCCCCCCTCTCATCTGCGACTGCTTGACAGAGTAGAGAGCAGAGCAAGACGTCTCATCTCTCGCCTGGACCCATCCTGGATAGATCTGTCATTTCAGCAGAGCCTTCAACATAGGAGGGATGTGGGTGGCCTTACTGTTATGTACAAGGCCAATATTGTCAAAATACCACACTTGGATCCACTTCGAGGACAGCGTGAAACAAGCTTTTATGCCACAAAACGGGCAGAAAGCAGCAACTTCACTCTGGCTGTACCCTTCTCCAGAATATCACTCCATCTGAGATCATACATACCCAGGATGACTCGAGTATGGAACACATTCGTATAGGATAATGATGTCAACGAGTTAAAGTTAGTTGATCAAATGAAAATGCTGGCCCACAGATGGCTCCAACTTCATCCTGTTTCCTACTTGTATGTCTCATAACAATAAAATGCTTTCAAATGAGCTGATGCAGGTAACAGCTCTTAGCTTGCCAATAAAGTTAGGAATCCTTAACCTGTAAATAGCTGTCAATAAAGCTAGGGATCCTTAACCTTGTCAAACCCTGTGTAAAAAAAAAAAACAAAAAAAAAAAAAAGAGAGAGAGTGAGAGAGAGAGAGAGAGAGAGAGAGAGAGAGAGAGAGAGAGAGAGAGAGAGAGACTGACAGACAGATAGATGGACATAGTATGTGTACTCACACATTTGTGGTTCCAAGGGTCGAGTCTCAGATCGCAGATCGTGTGTCCTTTGGTTATGTATGTATGTATGTATGTGTGTGTGTGAGTGTGTGTGTGTATGTGTGTGTGTGTGTGTGTATGTGTGTGTGGGGGGGGCTGTGCGCGTTTGTGTGGATATGTAACGATAACTGCAACATACAAATTAAAAACGATTAATTAAAAAACAAGTGCCATTACTGAAATATTAAAAGCATTCATCTAATTACAGAGTCCAGGGAAGCGTCACAATTTAGCTTCAAGTGAATTACAGGATCAATGCTTGAGAAATCACAATCAGGCATTGTTTAAATACATCCCAAAATTCCACTGACAATTCTTTATACAGCGACGTATACTGAGAGGGAGGGGGAGGAAGAGGGGTTACTAATTGGATTCCAAAACATACCCCACCCCCCTTTTCCCTAATTAATCAGTAAAATCTGCGCTTCATTCTGTTCAATTAGGAAATGTTCTGAGTGAGTTCAGAACGCAAACAAAAACAGAGAGAATGAGAGAACATCCGGGTATACTTTATTATTATTATTATTATTTTTGTTGTTGATTTTGTTATTTTTATTATTATTATTATTATTATTATTATTATTATTATTATTATTATTATTATTATTATTATTATTATTATTATTATCATTATTATTATTATTATTATTATTATTATTATTATTATTATTATTATTATTACTATTTTTATTATTTTATTATTACCGTTGTTTTTGTTATTATTTTTAGTATTATTGGTATTATTATTATTATTACAATTATTAGCATTCTTAATAGTAATAATAATAGTAGTAGTAGTTAATATCTTTAATTCCATAGATTGAAAGCCCTTCAGCGGCACCCAGGTACCCGCCTTGAAGAATGCAGATGTAGAAATGCCTTTATTTCGGCATTTTGTCTTATGCTTCCCTTTTAGTTTAGAGATTAAATTACTATTCGTGACTGGTGGCGAACACGTTACGTGCAGCCTTAATAACTCTCGTGTAGTCGATAGGATCTAAACTCAATCATCTAACAATAACACTATAAATTAACATAATAACACTATTGATTAACCTACCATGCGATGTTATATACACCGAGAGGTGTATCTCACAGTGTATATGCACTGAAAATTTGACATATATACATGCCATCAACTATATATCCTCTTCCATTAACAATATTTACTATAAAAAGCAAAATAAAAAATAATTGTGAAACACCTGGGTATTTTTACTGACGACTATTTTAAGTCGTCAGTGAAGCTAACCAATTGTACAAGTTTCTTAGCCATCCATGAGTTACCCAACATCACGAATGCATTAATTTATGTGTTAATATTAAATTATTATGATGTATCCACTCCCCATTCCAACTGTAAAACTATTTGTAGATTGTCTCTAATGAAAAGTTACTTTCTTACTATAAAATAAAAAGCAGTGTAGTAAGGAAAGGGAAAGTCGGACTACAGTTCCTCTACAGACAGGCACAATGTCTACCTACCGAGGCTCTCAGGACCCTATATTCACCTCTTATACACTGCCATACAGATTAAGCTTGCTCTTCATGGTACTCCGCCTCCACAAAAAAACTGAAACCAGCCAGAAGAAAATGGTGTGATTCATCCTGGACCTGGGTCCAAGAGAGCATGTAGGCCAGGATGAACTGCACCAACTGGATATGTTGAATGTTGAAGACAAAGTAAAACAACTGAAGTTAAATCACGTTTATAAAATTGCTCACAAGCAGTGTCTAGAATATCTTGCTGTCCCGTAGCTCGCGCTCTCAACTCACACACCGAGGTCTGATGTGTGAATCTCCAGTACGGCTGGTAAACATTAGGACGTGTTTCCATAAGACACCTGCTGTCCCTGTTCATCCAACAGTATAAAATTGGTACCTGGGTGTTAGATGACTGGTGTGGGTCGCATCCTGGGAAAAAAAATGACCTAATTTGCCCGAAATGTTTTTCATAACAGTTTTCTATACAGTAGTATGTCATTGATGTCAGCTATACCTGTATACCTCGTACACGTACTTGTAGAGATAAAGACATTATTATTATACTATAAGTTTGTCAAGGCTGGGCACCAAAACAGTTATAGTACTAGGGGTATGGGACACAACTTTGTAGTACCCACAGTAGGTGGCCAAGCTTCAATCACCTTTAATTGTACTGCAATAAATGAGTGGAACAGACTGCCTGCACATGTGAAAGCCAATCATAGCATGAGCCATTTCAGGAAGAGAGTCAAAAGGGACCTAATAAATGTAGCTACAGAAAGGGAGGAGAATGATTTCTTGTATAGCTAAAATGCATATACCTATTGCTGTTATCTGATCCTCTCTTTAATGTTAATGTAAATAACTCAGTTTACTTTATTCCTAGTACATCTCCATTTAATGTAACTGATTTTCACATAGTTGAGTTACATAGCTGTTTTAACATTTAAGGTTTAAATAAGACATTACAAGGACCCCCAGTGGAAATAAGTCACCTTGTCTGACTTTTTGGGTTATCCTAAGTGAGCTATACATGTGCTGCTATGTATGATAATTATGTAATTGTATTTATGTGGACCTATATTTGAATAAACTTAATAATGAGTGTCCTAAATTTTTAGTTAAGTTACTCCTTAACAATAGTTGATGCATTTTCTGTGAACACAATTTCATAGAAAAGTATTTTAGGAGTAACCAAAGTAATTTCTTTAATAAAATTTTGTTTAGGTTTGCATTCCAAACATACAAAGTTTATAGAATGATCTTGACGACATAGAGAAATTATGAGATCTTGTGTCAGCTGGCAGCGGCCTCAGCTCACAAGCTGACAGATTCCAAGACGAGTGGATTAGTTGCCTTTGTTCATCTAATAAGAGATAAGACAAGATTAGATTTCATTCGGATTTTTAACCCCGGAGGGTTAGCCACCCAGGATAACCCAAGAAAGGCAGTGCGTCATCGAGGACTGTCTGTCTTATTTCCATTGGGGTCCTCAATGAGGTTCCCATTGGGGTCCCCAATGGAAATAAGTCACCCTGTCTGACTTTTTTGGGTTATCCTAGGTTCTCTACACATATGCTGCTATGTATGGCAATCTATGCATCTGTATTTGTGTATACCTGAATAAACTTACTTACTTACTTACCACCCCAGGATGCGACCCACACCAGACGACTAGCACCCAGGTACCTATTTGCTGCTAGGTGAACAGGACAACAGGTGTAAGGAAACGCGTCGAAATGTTTCCTCCCCGCCGGGAATCGAGCCCGGGCCCTCCGCGGGTTCGACCCACTCCAACCAAAGCGAGAGCTGGCAAAGCTCTCGCTTCGGGTGGAGTGGGTCGCATCCTGGAAAGGGGACTGAAGTAACTTAATGTAAGTAAGTTAGATAATCTGACGTCACGGCTTTATCCTGACTTACTAACACTTCAAGTGAATAATGCAAACTTAATATTCTCCCAACCTATGATTACCCAAAAAATTTAAACAATATAACATTTTCATAGGGGTTTCTCACTCTCATCAGTAGGCAAATATTTAATCAATTAAAGCAATGTATGTCACAAGGATATTTACACCGAGAGATGAGTATCCTTCAGTGAATGATGATTTTATTCAGTATTTCTGACCCAATTATCTACTGAGTGAGCCATCATATGAATGATTAAGAGTCGCGTCAGTTGACTTTTCTTATAAATAAAATAACAACATTAAAAGTCTTCCAGCCTAGGCGCTGGAAAGAACGAGATACCAACTCACTCCCACGGTCGGTCCCTTTCCAAAATGTCATTTAAAAAAAAAAAGAAGATTGGTACCCCAATCAATGCTCTTTCGTTAACTCTCGTCCACATTCCTTGAGAATGTGATAGAAAAATCGGAAAATCACTTGGAATTTATTTCCCATCTATAAGGATAGACTGCATATTAGAAATCACCTGCCGGAACCATAATGGCAAATTAAATTATGTGGGACATTAAAACTCCCTCATAAGTGATTCTTACAGTAATTTATTTAAAGAACAATGGAATGGAGGTTACATTTTGCATGGAGTACCTGAGTACTGGAGCTGCAAGACAATAAAATGAATAGCACCTCCACTAAACTCACAGATTGTGGCCCGGATAGTTTTTGTTTCGAAGAACAAAAAAGGCACAATGCCGTCACTGGAACAACACAAATAATCCGCAAATAGGACAAAAAAAAAAGCGCATGACGATGTTTCGGTCAGCCTTAAGTGAATTTATTCAGGTATACACAAATACATTTACATAGACTATCATTCATATCATAGTCACTGGTCCAAGTCAGACCCAAATGTCATCATAACCTTCTTTCCTTTCTCCAGTGTGCTGGTTATTTATGTATAGCTTTTGCTTTTTTTTTTTTTTACGTGTAATGACAAAACTCGACAGAGAATGACATGGACGAGATGAGAACATGTTTTCAAGATGGTGTAGATTTACTCGCAGCACGAGTGATGCGGTCAATACTCTTGCTGCTCGGAGGGAAGGAAGGTGAGTATGTTCACTCACAGGATGAGTGATGCTGCCCAAGACACTCCCTCCTCAGGGCACAAATCTTAAATCTGCTATTGGTACCAAAGGAATAAAACATCAGATAGAAACAACCACAGAAAAAAGAGGTGATGAAAGGCGGGAAGCATAGGGAAGGCCCAGTAAACAACGGAAAAAAAAAAACTGATTAGGATGAAGAGGGAATAGCGATTGAAGGCGGACTAGTCCAAAAATAAAGAGAGGAAAGTAATGGACGAATTGTAAAATAATTTCATTTTAATTTTGGCAGGTGGAAAAGACTAAGAGATCTTAAGACATTTATTGAAGTGTATATCACCATTAACATGATTCATGTCTGAAACACGACTTAATAATATACAAACTATAAAATATAATATAAAATACAATACAATATTCGAAAATAATGAGAAAAGTTTAAAATTTAGATAAACACACCAGCAAGGAGATGTTGTATGTCCTCCATGAATCCTACTAAAATTATAATTCTCCAAACTCAATCTTCTTTTCAGTTTCACTCTAAATTTTGCAGGTAAAGAGGTTAGTTTATCTACCTGGCTACCTGTACACTGCCTGTAGATACTACCGAGGGTTATCGCCCATTATATCCATTCCGTAGATGGCAGTGCAAGACTATAAACAAAACCTAAAGTCAACCAGAAGGTGGGTGTCAGCTGGGCAATATGACTGTGGGAGGAGAACTGAACCCCCAGGTAAAAGCTGAGGGTCAGTAACATTATATGATTATAAAATTATAAGAAAAAGAATGCAATAATATTAGAATACTATGCATATAAGTGAGCATAAAATAAAACAGGTATTGGCTTTGAACAATATGATGATAATAACTGGGGAATTGAAAGGGAAGAATTGCAGATTGTGGGAGGGTGCTTGGGTTTAGGGGTCTGGAGGTTGTGTCCGATCCATAGGTAGGGGGTCAAGTGGTGGTGCATGGGTCAGGTGGTGCTGGGAGGATTAGGGGGCTTGGAAGGTCAGGGGGTTCTTAGGACGGAGGGAGGGTCATCGGATGCTGGGTTCAAAGGTGACGCGGCTTCAACGCTCCGCTGCTCACACTCACCCACCTGGCGCCGTGCCATGCTGAGGCTGCACACAATCTGCTGCTGGAGCTACTGCTGCTGGAACTGGTAAATGCTGCTTCTGCTGAAGCACTTACAGCAACTATTGGTCGAGCTTCAGCAACTGCTGCAACCTGTGATGCCGTTTCAATCATTGTTTTCCCTTATTTCAGGAGGCTTATTATTTAAAAAGTCTACTTCACAAAATCCTCTTACCCCAGAGGCACCGTAAGTCATCAGCCAGATATCCTCCCGAAGAGAGTCATGACTAAACTGCTACTACTACTATATAGAAAACCCCTTGTTATGCAGAGCATTTCGGTAAATCAGGTCAATTTTGTAGCAGATTGCGACCCACACCAGTCGACTAACACCCAGGTACCCATTTTACTGATGGGTGAACAGGAGCAGCAGGTGTCTTATAGAAACCACGTCCTAATGTTTTCCAGCCATACCGGGGTATAGATCCCTGGACCCTAGTGTGAGAACTGAGTGCGTTAGCGATCGAGCCACAGGACATCTACTTACAACAATGTTAGTTGTTAATATAGGCATATACTTAACAATAATATCTTTATTTCTACAAGTACAAGGTATACATGAAAAGCTGACATACTACTGTTACAGACAGCCGCTTGTTATGCAGAGCATTTCGGGCAAATTAGGCCAATTTTGTCCCAGGATGCGACTTACACCAATCGACTAACAACCAGGTCCCCATTTTATACTGATGGGTGAATATAGACAACTAGTGTAAGGAAACACGCCCAATGTTTCAACCCTCGACGGGAATCGAACCCGGACCTATCACTATGTGAAGCGAGAGCTTTTGCCACCAGGGAACGGGCCACCGTACATACCTATTAGGAAGGCAGTATGGTAATACAATGATACAGCAAAATAAGCCTTAGTTACGCAGTGTTTCAGTTAAAGGTGAGTCTTTTGTCAGTTCATACCTTCAGTGAAACATGGTCTCATAAAGCTTGCTATACTGAAGCAAACAAACAAGCTGTCGAAGAAATTTTATGGGCATAACGTGTCGCTTTATGAAGTCATTAGGGTCATAAAGCTCTAACAGATAGAAACGTTGCCCCAGTGAAAGCTTCCTTTGTGGATGGAATGTTAAGTGATCACTGACAGGCTAGAATATAATGAGACAATTTAATGCATTATAGGAACATTATATGTATTCAATTCAGTTCAATTCAATTCAAGTTTATTCTCTATAAGGGTTACAATGTGGGGTTTACAGGTTTTGGGAATTGTGTGGTTTACATGTTATAAAATACTAATTACAGAGGGGGCCACTAGGACACCTAGCATGGCTAGGCATTTCGGGCAGACTTAGATTAATTCCTAACATTAAATCCTTACAGATTATGGTATTAAGGCTAGTGACTACATCATAATGAGAATGTTCCGTTTGATCTGAAAGCTTTCATAAGACAGTAGAGAAAAGTGCTGGAAAATGAGATGCTATCGTAATATCGTTCTCAGATTTTTTATCAATCCAGTACAGAGACTTGAATAAGCAAGGAATATATAGTGGTCAAGAAAGGTGGGGTCAGGTACAGGGGAACAGAAGTTGTACTTAGCCGAACACAGTAATAAAATCCATTTACTAAGGTTCTTTTGGTACAAAATTATTAACCGTTTTCTAAGGTATACTATATATATAAACACAGCGACTAGCCGAGGATTCGAACCTATGTTGTTTCGGCCCGTGGTCCCGTGGCTTAGAGCGTCATGTGTGATTTTAGCTCACCATGAGGCTGGTCAAAACGACGTGAGTTCGAATTCTCGGGTAGTCACAGTGATGTAATTGATTAATACCACTCGTTCGTGGTTATATGTATGTATATATATATATATATATATATATATATATATATATATATATATATATATATATATATATATATATATATATATATATATATATATATATATATATATATATATATATATATATATATATATATATATATATATATATATATATATATATATATATATATATATATATGTGTGTGTGTGTGTGTGTGTACTCACCTATTTGTACTCACCTATTTGTGGTTGCAGGGGTCGAGTCATAGCTCCTGGCCCCGCCTCTTCACTGATTGCTACTAGGTCCTCTCTCTCCCTGCTCCATGAGCTTTATCATACCTCGCCTTGAAACTATGTATGGTTCCCGCATCCACTACTTCACTTTCTAGGCTATTCCACGGCCTGACTACTCTATGACTGAAGTAATACTTCCTAACATCCCTTTGATTCATCTGAGTCTTCAACTTCCAATTGTGCCCTCTTGTGTCTGTGTCCCATCTCTGGAACATCCCGTCTTTGTCCACCTCGTCTATTTCGCGCAGTATTTTATATGTCGTTATCATGTCTCCCCTGACCCTCCTGGCCTCCAGTGTCGTCAGGCCGATTTCCCTCAACCTTTCTTCGTAGGACAATCCCCGTAGCTCTGGGACTAGTCTTGTTGCAAACCTTTGCACTTTCTCTAATTTCTTGACGTGCTTGACTAGGTGTGGATTCCAAACTGGTGCTGCATACTCCAGTATGGGCCTGACGTAAATGGTATACAGAGTCTTGAACGAATCCTTACTGAGGTATCGGAACGCTATCCGTAGGTTTGCCAGGCGCCCGTATGCTGCAGCAGGAGATATGCTCGGTGTTATACTCACCCCCAGATCTTTTTCCTTGAGTGAGGTTTGCAGATTTTGGCCATCTAAACTATATTGTGTCTGCGGTCTTCTTTGCCCTTCCCCAATCTTCATGACTTTGCATTTGGCAGGGTTAAACTCAAGGAGCCAGTTGCTGGACCAGGCTTGTAGCCTGTCCAGGTCTCTTTGTAGTCCTGCCTGATCCTCATCCGATTTGATTCTTCTCATTAACTTCACATCGTCTGCAAACAAGGACACTTCTGAGTCTATCCCTTCCGTTATGTCATTCACATATACCAAGAACAGCACAGGTCCTAGGACTGACCCCTGTGGAACCCCGCTTGTCACAGGCGCCCACTCTGACACCTCGTCAAGTACCATGACTCGTTGTTGCCTCCCTGTCAGGTATTCTCTGATCCATTGCAGTGTCTTTCCTGTTATGTGTGCCTGATCCTCTAGCTTTTGCAGTAACCTCTTGTGAGGAACTGTGTCGAAGGCCTTCTTGCAGTCCAAAAAAATGCAGTCGATCCACCCGTCTCTCTCTTGTCTTACTTCTGTCTTCTGTGTGTGTGTGTGTGTGTGTGTGTGTGTGTGTGTGTGTGTGTGTGTGTGTGTGTGTGTGTGTGTGTGTGTGTGTGTGTGTTTGTGTGTGTGTGTATGTACTCACCTATTTGTACTCACCTATTTGTGGTTGCAGGGGTCGAGTCCTAGCTCCTGGCCCCGCCTCTTCACCGGTTGCTACTAGGCCCACTCTCTCCCCGCTCCATGAGCTTTATCAAACCTCGTCTTAAAACTGTGTATGGTTCCTGCCTCCACTACGTCATTTTCTAGGCTATTCCACTGCCTTACAACTCTATGACTGAAGAAATACTTCCTACTATCTCTCTGACTCATTTGTGTCTTCAACTTCCAATTGTGGCCTCTTGTTTCTGTGTCCCCTCCCTGGAACATCCTGTCCTTGTCCACCTTGTCTATTCCACGCAGTATTTTATATGTCGTTATCATGTCTCCCCTGACCCTCCTGTCCTCCAGTGTCGTCAGGCCGATTTCCCTTAATCTTTCTTCATAGGACATTCCCCTTAGCTCTGGAACTAACCTTGTTGCAAACCTTTGTACTTTCTCTAGTTTCTTGACGTGCTTTATCAAGTGCGGGTTCCAAACAGGTGCTGCATACTCCAGTATGGGCCTGACATACACGGTGTACAGTGTCTTGAATGATTCCTTACTAAGGTATCGGAATGCTGTTCTCAGGTTTGCCAGGCGCCCATATGCTGCAGCAGTTATCTGATTGATGTGTGCTTCCGGAGACATGCTCGGTGTTATACTCACCCCAAGATCTTTCTCCTTGAGTGAGGTTTGCAGTCTTTGGCCACATAGCCTATACTCTGTCTGTGGTCTTCTGTGCCCTTCCCCTATCTTCATGACTTTGCATTTGGCAGGATTAAATTCGAGAAGCCATTTGCTGGACCAGGTGTCCAGTCTGTCCAGGTCTCTTTGAAGTCCTGCCTGGTCCTCATCAGATTTAATTCTCCTCATTAACTTCACATCATCTGCAAACAGGGACACTTCTGAGTCTAACCCTTCCATCATGTCGTTCACATATACCAAAAATAGCACGTGTGTGTGTGTGTGTGTGTGTGTGTGTGTGTGTGTGTGTGTGTGTGTGTGCGTGTGTGTGTATGCGTGTATACATAATTTGCAACAGCTTGATTTGCAGTCTCTCTCTCTCTCTCTCTTCAATACTGCTGGCAATATGCCATTTAAAATAAAAAGGTTTTCCCTGTAAGAATTACCCTACTCTCTTGGCCTTTTGGCTACCAACAGAGAAAGCTCTATACTGATTTATATTTTATGAAGGGTAAATACAGTGAAAATATTAATGATGTTGCTACCCTTGCAACTGCATCAAAGGTTTTGCCTCAATAATGATCAAATTGTATTTTCTATTTTTCTCGCTGTTGCCCTAAGTTTTCTACAGAAGTGCTAACTGTTATTTCTAAATGTATATTCAACATTTTGTTACTCCTCCTTCTACTGTTACTGGGCTGATGTTGATGCTGATAATAGAGTGCTGAATGCTGTTGTTGGTTTTGTTTGATGCCGATGCTGTTCTTAATACCGCTGTTAATGATGCTTCTGTTGATGCTACTGCTGTTAATGTTAATTTTGTTGAAGCTGCTGTTATTTCTGCTGTTAATGCTGGTATTGCTCTCGATGCTGACACTTCTGTTGCCGCTGCTCGTGTTTCTGTTGATGCAACAGGTAAGCCATAATTAGAAAAATGGTCCACGCATCTGTTGGCTTCCCTGGGTTCCGTCTGGTCAATTTTAAACCGACCTTACCCAATATTGTTTTTAATTCTAATTTCCAACACTTGTGTATCTTACTTAAAAGAATGGAGGGTTGTTACACAAAACCCGCACATTCGAGAAGAGTTACGGCGACGTTTCGGTCTGATTTGGACCAAGTCCGACCGAAAAGTCGTTGTAACTCCTTGGACCAAGTCAGACCTCTCTTGTATTTGCTTGTTATTTGTGTATTATTCCAGTCACAATATTGTGCCTTTATGTTCTTCATGGAGGAAAATTATTGGATTGTGTAGGTGTTAATTTGCCATTTATTATATTTCAAATTATACGATATTTTTACCATAAAATAAATTGAATACGTGTCTTTTAAAGGGTTTCATTTTTTAATGGCCGATGCATTTTAGAAAAACAACAGGACGACGTTTTAATGATTTAGGTTATTTAGATGCAAATTTGTCGAGGATTTGGATTCTCTTAGAAAACATGACAAGGATTTGGGTTCTCTTAGGAAGCATCACAAGGATTTGGATTCTCTTAGGAAGCATGACAAGGATTTGGATTCTCATAGGAAGCATCACAAGGATTTGGATTCTCTTAGGAAGCATCACAAGGATTTGGATTCTCATAGGAAGCATCACAAGGATTTGGATTCTCATAGGAAGCATCACAAGGATTTGGATTCTCATAGGAAACATCACAATGATTTGGAGTCTCATAGGAAACATCACAATGATTTGGATTCTCATAGGAAGCATCAAAAGGATTTGGATTAGTTTTAGAATAAGTTGGTGCAAATCTGCCAAGTTTTCTGATGAACTGGGAAAACTGAAATACTAGATTTCATTCAATAATTTGTGAATTCCTAATCCGATCGACTTAAAAGTTTCAACAGCGTCGCTGTGGCTTAAAGTGTTGGTATATTAATGGAATATTTGTTTTCATGAGATAACCCGGTAATGGCTCTTCTGACTAGCCTTTAAATGTTCAAAACTAGTGTAATTTACTTACTGGAGCATTTAAATACGTTATGAGCTGTGTAAGTTGTAACTCGTCATTTTTTGGGGGGATATTAGTTTCCGTGCGATAAATTTTGAAGGCCTGTTTAGATCTGCTTCAAATTCTCAAGGGCGATATTTACCCGCATTAGAAACTTACGACGCGCTCTGTACTTTTCGTTGTGCGTGCAGTGAAGTAGAGGGAACCTGTGCTAGAGGCATACGGGAAAATCTTTCTGGGATCACGCAGCAACGGGAACACATCCACTTTTAATGATGATTCTTCAACTGACACTTAAATTCCACTGCAATTAGAAACTGGTTTATTACTCAGCGTAGCCCAATACGTGGTACTCTGTTCTCGTTTTAACTGAGGAGTGTCAGAGGTGACATACACGAGAGTCAGTGTTTACTAGGGTCATGTGACGTGGAATTGTCCCGGGGAACAACAGACTGACAATACAGTCTAACATCGTTTTATTCAGCCAGTTTTCTTACTAGAGTCCCAGAGTGAAGAAAAACTACACGTTGCAGGACATTCATTGGGACGACGTTTTACTCTGTACTGCGACACATTGTCCTGATCGAGATTTCTCAAACCACTTTTTGAATGCTAGTTGTATGAAAGCAAATAATATTTTCCTTTACTGTTAAGTTAGGTCAATCATTCATCAATATCTTATTACTACAGTTAGCAAGTAACTTCATAAATTATAACACAAGACATAAAAAAATATTTTATAATACACAATAACATTTATTTAACAACGTTACTTCTTTAAATTACATAAACATATATCAACAACTTTTTTAAAATGCAAACAAGTAAATTGTATAACGGCGTGACACGTCTGGCAACGCGATGGCCACGGATCCCCAGGAAACGTTCAGATATGTAGGCGTTTCACCCGTGGTGAGAGAGTGTGATGAACGATGGTAGGGGCTGTTGCAGTTACAACATTTTCCAGAGCGTTGTAAAACCTTCCCAAGAGGCATATTTATCATACAGAAACTAGGTCAAGCAAACTTGACCCTAATTAGGTAAACAGAAAATTAAAACACCTCTAATGTAAGAATAAAGGCACTTAACAACTCGTCCAAGACGTCAAGAAAATGATAAGGCCAAAATATTTTATAAAATTAAAATTGCAGGTATTATTAGATATACTTGCAATTAAAATTGCAAATATATCTAATATTACTTCTGTTGGTTTCTTCAGAATATATACATGACTAAGATTTAGAATAATATATTCCTATTTAAATCTAGCTCATAACAATTTATTGGCAATATATAAATTGTGTTCCAATAAGAACACTTATTGCAAAAGAAGTTACAAATTAAATCCCATAAAATAATAATAAACAGGGTAATATTAAACAATCACCAGCGATATGGTGTTCAATAAATAGACAGAGAAAACGAAGCAAGTCAACAGGACCTGATGAACTACTTTTAATGGTTATTAAGAAATGTAGGAAGGAATGACTCGTGCAATCGTATTAAGAGTTTTGTAACCAACTCATCAACGGGTGGGATTTGAGCCCATGGCAAACCACTCCTCAACTAGCAGGCCAGTGCTCTAACCACTGTACAATGTTGTCCTATAATTATTCGTCCAAATAGATGTTTCCATATAATAGAAAGGTTGGTATGAGACTCACTGGAACTATAAATGCAGGTCACATGGGGCCTCTGCTAACCTTACTAGTATATAGAAATATACCTACTTCAACGAATTTTAATACAGACCCGCATGGCACTGAGGTTGGAGCAGTGGCCTGGTAGCTTTGTGAGTGGCGATTACCGTAGAGCGCATAATCTGGACGGCTTCAGAATTTTAAGACTGCCTATTCCATGAGTTGTAGAAAAATGAAACTTTAACAAACCATTAATTAGTCTCTTCAAGGAATTGCTACCATCTGGAATGGTCCCGGAATTGTAAAATCTGGCTAATATATCAATTTACTGTCTAGTTACCTTGATCTCCATAGTAGGAAAATAGCTAGTTTGCATATGCATTTTGATGCCCCTTAGTTTCACACAACCTCAGCCTAACAAATTTAAACACCTTTTTCAAGGCATTTGAAGCAGTAGACAATGATCACTGATGAATGATACGACGTGATATATATTGACCTTAGTATAATTTTTGACAGAGTGCCACGGTATTGCACGGTACTGAAAAATGAAGTCTGTCTTGGATTGAGGCTTGGTAAACGGATAGGCAACAAGTTTTCGTAAATGATGCAATATCCCAGAATGTGGACCAGTCACGAGTGGCGTCCTATGGGGGTCTATTTTGGGCTACTGTATTTACAAACTAAATAAATGGTTTAGATTTGTGAATAAACAACAAATTCGCCTATGACGCGACAGTAAGCTGAAAAATATACTCTGATGACATTGGATACATTACTGTTGTGGTCAAAGATGTGGATCATGCACTATAATGTGGACAAATGGAAGGTCCGGATTCTTGGAGAAAAAATAACCAAGAGATCGAAATATAGTTTCAAGAAACACTGTTTCCGTCTCCATACGGGCTACATTATTTCATGTGTTTTAAGTTATCTTAAAAGAAAGACACAAGTGAGGGCTGCAGAATTCTTCTAGCTGACCTAGTTGTTACATTTCACTCAAGAAACTGGGAAATCATAAACGATACGAGGGGCGAGTATGTCGTGCAACACAAGCGGTGACCTCACCGCTTGAGAGGCGGCCCGCTGACCCGGTCATGTCAGCAGCGGGTGGGGTTGCTGGAAGTGGGAGAAGAGCCAAATTGGCCAGCTTGCAACTTAGCGTGATGAGTGTGGAGAGTGGAAGCAAAAGGTCTGGGGAACAAGGTGTATAGGAGCGGGGAGCTGGAGGCCGTGTGTGCCTCTGGTGAGGAGGACACGGGTCGCTGCACATGTAGGATACCACTCGCAAAAGGAGCGAAACGAACCTTGTTGAAAAAGTTCGGTTGAGGGTCGTGTGTGGGTCAAGTGAGGGATGTCCCTGAGGTGACGCAGCCTCCCGGCTTGGGATGAGAGGATGTAGGACGCGATATGTGACTGGGCCTGGCCCACATTCACTAGGTCTACCATACCCTGGTCCACATTAACTAGGTCTACCATACCCCTGGCCCACATTCGCTAGATCTACCATACCCCTGGCCCACATTCACTAGGTCTACCATACACTTGACCAACATTCACTAGATCTACTATTCCCCTGGCCCTCATTCACTAGGTCTACCATTCCCCTGGCCCACATTCACTAGGTCTACCATACTCTGGCCCACACTAACTATGTCTACCATACCCCTGGCCCACATTCACTAGGTCTACCATACCCTGGCCTACACTAACTAAGTATACCATACCCTGGTCCACACTAACTAGGTCTACCATACTCCTGCCCCACATTCACTAGGTCTACCATACCCCTGGCCCACATTCACTAGGTTTACCATTCCCCTGGCCCACATTCACTAGGTCTATCATTCCCCTGACCCCCATTCACTAGGTCTACCATACCCTTGGTCCACATTCACTAGGTCTACCATACACTTGGCCCACATTCACTTGGTCTACTGTGGCATGCAAAGAGTACGTAACCTTTATTCGGCGCATGTACACACCCTCATTGAAAGGCTATCTCCCCCAACCAGCGAACCAGGTACTAAGGGTTGATGATGGGGCCCCGTCGTTCAATCAGTAACCAGGTTCCAGCCAATGAGAAGATGGTTTTGGCAATCGCAGAGATGATGTGGGTACCACTCACCTGTCTGCCATTGTCATTCCCATTCTAGAGCTGGTTGAAGCACGGTCTGCTGTCTAGTGGCTTCTGTTCTGCCTTGCTTATCGTGGAGTGCACTAATACCTATTGTTGTACATAGTGTATATAGTGTACATACTTCTGTTCTAAATTGGTGAAGGATAATACAAGTCAAAAGTTTTTCTGCTGTGTTTATTTTGCTCCCTTTACACCCAGGATAACAGGCCTTTGGGACTCCTGGGTTGTAATATCTTCCATACCCCTGGCCCACATTCACTAGGTCTACCATATCCGTGGCCCACATTCATTGGTCTACCATACCCCTGGCCCACATTCACTAGGTCTACCATACCCCTGGCCCACATTCACTAGGTCTACCATACCATTGGCCCATATACACTAGGTCTACCATGCCCTGGCCCATATACACTAGGTGCACCATACCCCTAGCCCACATTCACTAGGTCTACCATGTCCTGGCCCACATACACTAGGTATACCATACCCCTGGCCTACATTCACTTGGCCTACTATATCCCAGCACTAAAACATCAACAGATACAGCAGAAAAGAACGCGACCTTCCCTAGAAACCAGTTCCATCTCACAGCTTCACGTCAGGGCCGCTCCAGCCACCTGTCACTACTCGATATGAGTGAGGCCTCAAGGCCTGCATACGCCCTCTACCCCCACCAGTCCCTGCTTCTGAGACTTCTACGTTACTTTCACCCTTCTCGAGCCGGCGCCGGACCTCCTGGCGCCACAGTCATGACGCCTCGCCTCCGTAAAGTCACTTTTTCTGCCACCTCCCGGTACCATACCCAGGAGTTCTTGCTTCAGCAGGTGAAAACACATTTACCCCCAGCATAGATAATGCGGCATCCCTGTATGATAGACAAACACGAGGTGTTACATAATCGAACACCAAGGGGAAATAGTCTTAAAGTGTTACATAATGGAGCACCTTGGGAGAATAACTGTCTTAAATTGTTACATAATGGGGCATCCAAGGAGATAATGGTCCCCACCTGCACCACTAAGATCTGCAAGGGGATAAAACTAGCTAAATAACTTTCACAAACTAGCATAAATAAATGTCTGTAACAATGAACAAAGGGGTCATCTCACCGATACTTAAGAAGTTCACAAGCATCAAAGACATTAACTCTGTTGAAGTTTATCAAACTTAAGAAAGCTTGACGTGTGCGATACCCAACGTTGATAACATTAAGCTCACGTGTCAGATACCCATCACTGATAACATTAAAGCAGCTACTTTTGGGGAAGCTTGGCAGCGAGAGTAGCGCTTCTGACTTGCGATTAGTGCAGGCAGAATAGTCACCATCACTCCTTGCTGAATAGCCCACGAGGGTTAAAAACTTAACATAAATATAGTGTTGATAATAATAAATTTTGTATTGGCTTGTAGTAATTTTTCTCATATTTAGAATTACGTGTTTTACTGTCATTATATATATATATATATATATATATATATATATATATATATATATATATATATATATATATATATATATATATATATATATATATATATATATATATATATATATACATATATATATATATATATATATATATATATATATATATATATATATATATATATATATATATATATAAGGGAGAGTGGTTAAGATATGTTAGTGTGTTATCGAACATGTATAAAGACCAGAAACACAATATGCAGAGCAGCTGTATCACATTATGAAACCATACACTGAGCAAAACATTTCCTAACAAGAAGTATATTCAACAATTTGTGTCTTTGTCATCAGTGGGAGAAACTGTTGTGTAAGGTGTAGTAGGAAATATTGCAGTACTTGGTCTAGGTCAGTGGAACAAACTGCCAAGTAACATCATCGAAGTTAATACCATAGGTTGTTTCAGACATAGTGTAAATAAATATATGTGTGGGAATGGTTGGTGTGTTAGCAAGGCCTGCTGAGTATGGACCAGAAGGTCTGCTGAGTATGGACCAGAAGGTCTGCTGAGTATGGACCAGAAGGTCTGCTGAGTATGGACCAGTAGGTCTGCTGAGTATGGACCAGGAGGTCTGCTGAGTATGGACCAGAAGATTTGCTGAGTATGGACCAGAAGGTCTGCTGAGCGTGGACCAGAAGGTCTGCTGAGTATGGACCAGAAGGTCTGCTGAGCATGGACCAGAAGGTCTGCTGAGCGTGGACCAGAAGGTCTGCTGAGCGTGGACCAGAAGGTCTGCTGAGTATGGACCAGAAGGTCTGCTGAGTATGGACCAGAAGGTCTGCTGAGCGTGGACCAGAAGGTCTGCTGAGTATGGACCAGAAGGTCTGCTGAGCGTGGACCAGAAGATCTGCTGAGTATGGACCAAAAGGTCTGCTGAGTATGGACCAGAAGGTCTGCTGAGCGTGGACCAGAAGGTCTGCTGAGTATGGACCAGAAGATCTGCTGAGCGTGGACCAGAAGGTCTGCTGAGCGTGGACCAGAAGATCTGCTGAGTATGGACCAAAAGGTCTGCTGAGTATGGACCAGAAGGTCTGCTGAGCGTGGACCAGAAGGTCTGCTGAGTATGGACCAGAAGGCCTACAGTGTGTTCCTCTGATTCTCTGTTATTGTGTCTAAATGACAGCTGGAGCCATTCACTGAGTTACTTTTAAAAAGCTGTCATTTCAGTTAGTTTTGTCCCAGTGACAACTATGAAAACTGGGATTAACTCCGCTATTCACTCTACAGTTGTGTACATTTTTAAGCCTTCTTATTTTTTTCTATGACATTATATATTTTAAGGAAAATTCTTAATTTATTGACTATGCATGATTAAATGATTTATTATTATTATTATTATTATTATTATTATTATTATTATTATTATTATTATTATTAGTATTAGTAGTAGTAGTAGTAGTAGTAGTAGTAGTAGTAGTAGTAGTAGTAGTATGATATTAAAAACCATTAAAACAACATGCATAATAGTTATGAATGAATTAAATAATGAGAACAATCTGGTGAGCTCCTTGTTGGTGGATGAGACGGTCATTCAACGGAAGAAGATGTGGAGGCTTGATCCTCCGTCCACTATACGCATCCCAGTCTCTGACCATCTCGGCTTTTGGAGGCGAAGCTGTTATCTGAATACTACTTAATGGTGGCTAGAGTGAACAGAAAACAATAAGAGAAAGTGATGGAATTAAAGAAAAAGATCTTTAATGATAAGCATTATGATCTTTCACGAGAAAACCCAACTGATGTGAGGAAAAGTGATAAGTATGTTAAAAACAACTGTTGTTGATTTAAGAACGCACTGGTAGATTTTGCAGATGTCTGTGGCTGGATGAGCTTAGTTTCAGAAAGGAGGATAACTGGTGGTTTATAAAGTTAATAATGGTAGTGAAAAGGATAACGTCGGCATGTTAAAACATTTTATAATTTAAAAACATCACAAAGAAGGTGGGCCATATGTTGAAGACAGATTATAAGCAGCGGAGTACAAAAATGTCTTCAGTGTATGAGACATTTGCATGTATTTTTCTGAGAAAGCGATAAGAAAGAGAAAGGAAAGTATACAGGCAAAAATATTATGGAAACAAATTAACTTAATGTTAACAGTGAAAGTGGTGGAATGCTGAATTATGTGGTAGAGCTGAAGAGAGTTATAGAGGCTATATTAATGACTAAGGTAGATTATATGACGTAGATATCAATTTTATGATTGGTACGTGAAGTTAGTGTTGTTACATTACGCAAAGACCCGAAGGTGAGTATAAATGATGTGACAAAAGCAGTAAGATGGTTGAAATTAGAAAAAAAGCAAGTATGGCTGGGTAAAAGACTGGGATGCAGAAAAAAGTCAAGGATAAAGTATTAGAAACTGCGGTGCGTTTATTTAGTATATGAAAGAAGAAAAGACGATCAAGGATTAGCAGATTAGAAATCTGAACCCAGAGTATAAAGTTTTCCTGAAGCATGAACCCTCGTGGAAAATACTCACCTTACACTTATTTATTACATAAATTGGATGCCATTAACAAAATTACACATATTGTTATTAATTGCTCTAAAAAAATATATCTTGATAGTTTTTTTTCTCAAAAGGAAATACTGATCTGAGAGCAACGTTCCCAATGTCTCTTTTATATTTAATTTTTTTGTGGAGGGGAAAAAAGGCTTCTTGGAACCATTGAAAAATCAGTTTCACATCCAGTTGACTGGCATTATAATTCAGCAGGTTTTCTCATTTCGTGAAATATGTAAAAGCATTAGAAATTTCTTTGCCCGACTTTATGCTCATATTTTTAATTCAAATTTTTGAGACTTCCTTCGAAGAGGAAAAAGTACTGCAAGGAGTGACTGTAAGATTCATAGTGGTAAAAATTAATGAATATAACAGGTAAAAAGTATACTGAATATTTAGTGAAAGAGGGTATGATAGCAAAAATTATGTGGATTGTGTGGTGCTGATGTGGGATGTGTGGTGATGTATGATGTGGGGTTATGTGTAAAATATGGTCTTGATGTGTAGTAGTTGTGTGTGTTGTGATTGCGATGTGGGGTGGTTATTAGTGATGTGATTGTGGTGATGTGTAGACAGAGAGAGAGTAAGGAAATTGTGAAGATAAAAAAAGTGACTTTCAAGATTACTGTAGACAAGCATGAAGCAGAGGAGGAGGCTGACTCGTGGCCGGGTGACAGCTTACAAGCAAAGCTGAAGCAATCTGATAGTTGACAAGTGACAGTTAGAGACAGGAGGAGGATCTTCCGCTTCTCTGGTCGGTGTTACTACTGATAAATCATAAATTACTTGTCGCCACAAAAACTTGTCTGATGTAAATAATGCAGTAACTGCCAGTGTTGAGTAATACGAGAGCATCTAATGACAGGGTGTCGAGTGCTTTGAAGGCGGTGCCGCTGGTTTTTCCGATCAATGCGATAATATTCTTCGGTCTGTTGATCACATATCACATCCTTAGCGGATGATTTTGATGAACTCATCCGAGAAGGATGAGCATCAGTCATTATCCTAGAGGCAGGTATCACATCCTTAGCGGATGATTTTGATGAACTTATCCGAGAAGGATGAGCATCAGTCATTATCCTAGAGGCAGGTATCACATCCTTAGCGGATGATTTTGATGAACACATCCGAGAAGGATGAGCATCAGTCATTATCCTAGAGGCAGATGTCACATCCTTAGCGGATGCTTTTGATGAGCATATCCGAGAAGAATGAGCCTCAGTCATTATCCTAGAGGCAGAGGAAGAATATTTTAATTTTGCTGTAAGTATCGCAGGAAAGATTGCAGAAGGAAGGTTCCCACTGTATCACGAAATTTTGCTGTGTCAATGTTGAATCTGAGATATGAAGAGCTTTCACTTCTTAACCGCATTGTGCACAGCCATCACCGTCCAACAGCGATAAGCTGCCATCATTCCAAGGGCTTCCATCTGTCCATTTACTGCCTTCAGTCTATTGCCCACCATTAGTCCATTCTCTGCAATCTGTCCAAGTGTTTGCTCTCACTCCAGAGGTCGGCTATCAGCAGGTTTTCTTTTCTCACATGTATAGTGAATTACTTTTAGTGAACACAGGGTTTAATTTCAGTACATTCTTCACCTGTACGTCGTTGCTCTTGAAAAGTGGACCATATCTCTTCTCACAGCTCCTCCAGCCTTTCTATTTACACTCAACGAGTTCTCTCCTTGTGCTTACATTCTGCTAATCTTGACACTTTCCACCAACACTCTCTTCAAGGAAGGTCACCTTGATGCCGGTGAAGGGCTCATGATCGAAGGAATTGGAGTCACCCTTCCATAAGATTATTATGATTATAACAATAATTATTTTTATTATTTTTATAAGAAAGCGCTGAACCCCAAGAAGAGGAGAATATCTCTAGTACCTTGGATCAAGAGACCTTCCATCACGTCATATGTGTTAATCATCTCAATGGAGAGATATCAAAGGAGAGATGTGATACACCGCAGCTCTACTCCACAATCACAAGACATAACGTTCAATTACTTCCTAAATCCTTTTCAGACACGAGATAGAAAATGCTTTAAGCAGCTTTACCTCACAATTAAATAATGTAAAATACTTGAAAATCAGACAAAGAACACAATGGAAAGTTATTTTCTTCCTATCAGACTCCAAGTGTCTGTAAATCATCTTATTTTCATCAGTATTGTAAAAACTTAATTGCTATTTCTTTACTAAACACTTGAACATACGTAATATTTCAGTAAATCCATGGCAGACATAAACCCATGGCAGACATAAACCCATGGCAGACATAAACCCATGGCAGACATAAACCCATGGCAGACATAAACCCATGGCAGACATAAACCCATGGGGAGACATAAACCCATGGCAGACATAAACCCATGGCAGACATAAACCCATGGGGAGACATAAACCCATGGCAGACATAAACCCATGGGGAGACATAAACCCATGGCAGACATAAACCCATGGGGAGACATAAACCCATGGCAGACATAAACCCATGGGGAGACATAAACCCATGGCAGACATAAACCCATGGGGAAACATAAACCCATGGCAGACATAAACCCATGGCAGACATAAACCCAGGGCAGACATAAACCCATGGCAGACATACACCCATGGGGAGACATAAACCCATGGGGAGACATAAACCCATGGCAGACATAAACCCATGGCAGACATAAACCAATGGGGAGACATAAACCCATGGGGAGACATAAACCCATGGCAGACATACACCCATGGGGAGACATAAACCCATGGCAGACATACACCCATGGTTAGACATAAACCCATGGCAGACATACACCCATGGTGAGACATAAACCCATGGCAGACATACACCCATGGTGAGACATAAACCCATGGCAGACATAAACCCATGGGGAGACATAAACCCATGGCAGACATACACCCATGGGGAGACATAAACCCATGGCAGACATAAACCCATGGGGAGACATAAACCCATGGCAGACATAAACCCATGGTGAGACATAAACCCATGGCAGACATACACCCATGGTGAGACATAAACCCATGGCAGACATGCACCCATGGTGAGACATAAACCCATGGCAGACATACACCCATGGTGAGACATAAACCCATGGCAGAAATACACCCATGGGGAGACATAAACCCATGGCATACATACACCCATGGGGAGACATAAACCCATGGCAGACATACACCCATGGTGAGACATAAACCCATGGCAGACATAGACCCATGGGGAGACATAAACCCATGGCAGACATAAACCCATGGGAAGACATAAACCAATGGCAGACATACACCCATGGTGAGACATAAACCCATGGTAGGCTTAAACCCATGGAAAACATAAACCCATGGGAAGACATAAACCCATGGGGAGACATAAACCCATGGCAGACATACACCCATGGGGAGACATAAACCCATGGCAGAAATACACCCATGGGGAGACATAAACCCATGGCATACATACACCCATGGGGAGACATAAACCCATGGCAGAAATACACCCATGGGGAGACATAAACCCATGGCAGACATACACCCATGGGGAGACATAAACCCATGGCAGACATACACCCATGGGGAGACATAAACCCATGGCAGACATACACCCATGGGGAGACATAAACCCATGGCAGACATACACCCATGGTGAGACATAAACCCATTTCAGACATACACCCATGGGGAGACATAAACCAATGGCAGACATACACCCATGGTGAGACATAAACCCATGGTAGACTTAAACCCATGGAAAACATAAACCCATGGGAAGACATAAACCCATGGGGAGACATAAACCCATGGGGAGACATAAACCCATGGCAGACATACACCCATGGGGAGACATAAACCCATGGTAGACTTAAACCCATGGAAAACATAAACCCATGGGAAGACATAAACCCATGGGGAGACATAAACCCATGGGAGACATAAACCCATGGAAGACATAAACTCATGAGATATATAAACCCATGGGAGACATAAACCCATGAGAGGAATAAACCCATGAGATATATAAACCCATAGGAGATATAAAACCATGGCAGACATAAACCCATGGCAGACATAAACCCATGGGGAGACATAAACCCATGAGATATATAAACCCATGGGAGACATAAACTGATGGAGACATAAACCCATGGGAAAACATATACCCATGGGAGACATAAACCCATGGGAGACATAAACCCATGAGATATAAACCCATGGGAGACATGAACACAGAAGGTAACAAGCTCTTCTTTTATGCACATCAAAGGCTCTTGGTCCAATGAACTGGAGCTGCCCTCTCCAATTGGAACCAGTCTAATTACCTCCTATTCACCAGGCGTCTTACGATCCCAAACTGGTTTAACGTTTTCTGATGACCATAATGATGCCACACTTTACTGGCTGAGAATGTTTCTCATCCTGACTCTTTCATCGTTGTTTCTCAGGCCTTTTTATTATTTATGCTTCTCTCTTTGAGGTCATTTAAGGTTTTTTTCTTTTACCCCCCAGTTATGCTCTTCGAGGGAGGTGCCTCGATGCTGATAATGAGGTTCTTCATCCAGGGAAGTGGAGCCTGGGCCTGTTTACCTTCCAGTCCCCAGGAGCAATATAACCCCTTATGAGCTTAGGGCTTCCTTATAATAATAATAATAATAATAATAATAATAATAATAATAATAATAATAATAATAATAATAATAATAATAACAATAATAATAATAATGATAACAACAGTTTTTAGGGTGAATATTTTAATCAGGAATAAGCATGCGAGCCTCTGAAAAAAGTGAGTGTTTTACATGGTGTTACTCACGACTATACATAGTGTTTGGCTAATTAGGCTGTTGAGGCTGTTGATAACTGAAGAAAATGAGAAAGGAGAAAAGACAAAATTTGCATAAAAACGATTTTGTCTTACAAGATGGATATGGGATGCACAATAAATTAGCCACTTTAGCGGCAAAATCTAAAAAAATCTCTCCATATGACCTTTTTCTTTTGAGTTCCTTTGATTGTCCCCAGAATGCCACCCACAACAATCTGTTAATTCACAGGTACCAATTTATTGCCAGGTGTACATGAGAAGAGTTGATAGGAGACTCGCCCATCATCATCTCGCCTCGCTCAGGATTGAACCTGGGTTCTTTGGTTGTGAGTCAAACACTTTACCATTGACCTATGAGGAACCTTAAGAAAGAAAGGCAAAAGCAAGAGAGAGAAAAAACAAAGAATCGGGGCGCAATGCACAAGGAAAGGGCAGCGTGGAGGCGGAGAACAAGGAGCACACCGCACTTGGCACGGCTCGCTAGTGTAACCAAGGCAGAAAAAAACGTGAGCGGGGAAAGAACAAAACCGTTTGCTTTCGCCATGATAGTGTCCCGCTAATTTTCTGGATCCATGAAGTCCCGTGGTTCACTGAGGCCCTGGTAGAGGGCTCATGGTTCACTGTGGCCATGAGAAGTTGAGCATAAAGCATATTCTGAATAACAAACAATACTGAGTTCAACACTCATTGCTACGAAGGCCGTTATAGGCCGATAGGAAACTTCTAGGGCTACAGGCTTCCTGCTCATAGTGTTAACAGACCCCATTCCATGAAGGGAATGAGTTTACCTCAACGGTATTCTCAAAGTGAACCTAGACTTCTATTAACAGGTAGTCGAGTATACGGACGAGAGTCAGTCCCCTTAATTCAGCAACAAACCAGTAACCTTCGCTTAGCTACATAAAGTTATCGAGAAAGTTGGAGAGAGAGAGAGAGAGAGAGAGAGAGAGAGAGAGAGAGAGAGAGAGAGAGAGAGAGAGAGAGAGAGAGAGAGAGAGAGAGAGAGAGAGACAGAGACAGAGAGAAAGAGAGAGAGAGAGAGAGAGAGAGAGAGAGAGAGAGAGAGAGAGAGAGAGAGAGAGAGAGAGAGAGAGAGAGAGAGAGAGAGAGAGAGAGAGAGAGAGAGAGAGAGAGAGAGAAGGGAGGGATGGAGGGAGGGAGGGAGGGAGGGAAGGAGGGAGGGAGGGAGGGAGGTAGAGAGCCTGTATGTGTGTGAATTGGATCTATACATTAGTTAGCTGGCGTTGTGATGACAAGGTTAGTGTGTTAGTTTAAAGCCAATGTACGTGCAGCTCACAATTAGTTGATGATGAGACTAACATTTGCTCAAAATCAAAATATCATTTGGATCACATCCTTCGATGGAGTACACAGAGAAAAATGTGCTGATTTTGCCTTAATCTGAAAAGTCACGCATCCCACAGTCCACGAGGTTCATTATCGTGAAGTATTTTAATGCCAAAAAAAAAAAAATCCTTTATGGTGGCTATGGACATCATGAAAATGTGGAATGTGCATGTTGCCAAGTCAAGGCTGATTCAACCTTTCTTGTTCCATCATTAAACCATCTCATTACATAGGAGTTATGCTACTACTAACATTATTATTACCACCGTAACTACCTTTAATGCTAATACATTTACTGCTGGCCCTATTAAAGATGCATATCATATCGAGAATCACAGTAAAACTGAAAATATACTAACAATAATAATAACAATAATACTAATACTAAATAATAATAATAATAATAATAATAATAATAATAATAATAATAATAATAATAATTATTATTATTATTATTATTTTTATTATTATTATTATTGATAGAAATATTACCAGTAGTAGTAGTGGTAATAGCAGCAATAGTGATAGTAGTAGTAGAAGTAGTAGTAGTAACTGAAGTAGTATTAATTACTATAGTAGTCGAAGTAATAACAGTAATTGTAGTAGTAGTTGCTATTGTAGTAGTAGTAGTAGTAGTTGCTATTGTAGTAGTAGTAGTAGTTGTTATTCTAGTAATAGTTCCAGTAGCAGTAAGTAATCATTATAAGCGGGTATGGAACCCTTTGAATGACTGGAATGAAATTTCTTCAGTTTTAGCAAATGTTTGAGCTGAGCGGCAGCCTTCAGAGCGACTCACAACAGATGACCACAAGCCAGTTTCTTGGCGTGTCCTAGAGAGCCAGCCTGACCATCGGTAAATTTCTTAATCAAGAAGGGAATGAAAGACGTAAGCTTCACAGAACTAGTGGCATGTAGAAGCACAAAACGGGCACATTCAGGTCGAATATCACGCAAAGGTCAGCTGTGACCTCCACTCTCTTTCTTACGGAGGGAATGGAAGGCAAAGAGTCAGTTTCCTGGGTTAAAGGCCCCGTACCCACAGGGAATGTCCTCCCCGGAGTCCTAAAAAAAAATCCCCAAAGATAAACGTAGTAAATTGCCTTTGGGTGGCAACCTGTCAAGCTATGAAGGTTTGCAGTATGTTAGGGCAGATTGGGCTGTGTCCCTCCAAACGAATTCCAAGCAGTGTTGGCAATATCTTCAGACAGGTTAAGTAAGAATTTGTTAATGGGCAGGGCAATGCCTGCAGAAAAGCGATAGCTTAAACCATGCCACGGAATATTTTCAGTAGAATGTCTAGATTTCCAAAACTGTTATCCTTCTGTGAGCCTTGTTCTTATAGCGACTGGTTGGTTAATGGGGTTTAAAGTTTATAGATTGCACGAGGGTTTTTTAAGGCTGCATATCACCTGTTCACCCCTAAACATGAATACTTTAACCCCTAAAATAGTGACTGAATTTAATTATCAGTGCGTGTTTACTGAGAGATATATACCTCTCGGTGTATATATCCTTGCGTTACACTGATTACATTTTAGACTTTTTACATAGAGATAATTGTGCAGTGTTTACGTAAGTTAACACTGCACAATTAACGTAAGTTAACACTGTATAATTTATTTGTTCAGGTTAGTTATCCCGGCCCAGGTCTTCTCCTGTCGGTTTTTGTTTATTTAAAGTTTATGGTGATTTGGTGTTTCCTTGTTTACATAATGATATTAAAGCAGATAATAGGCCTTAAGCACCATATTGTAGTAGTAGCAGTAGTAGTACTTGTTGTTGTAGTAGTAATAGTTGTAACAGTAGTAGTAGTAATAGTAATAGTAGTACTAGTAGTTGTAGTAGAAGTATTTCAATTGAGTATAAAATACAAGTAAAGATGTGAGAATAATAGTAATTAAATAACAATAAAGGCCAAAAATTACTATAATGAACAAAAATAAGAAACGCGGGTCAGGAATCTAACATCGGAGCTCCAAAAATTGTATTTACATATTGAAGGGCGGGTTACCTGAGTCTTGCCAGAACAACTTGCTTAAGCTGTCAGGTGGAGAGGAAAGATCCTCTGTTATACACCTGCTGTATCATAGATCACTACACAAACACACCTGCTGTGTCACGATTTACTACACAAACACACCTGCTGTGTCACGATTCACTACACAAACACACCTGCTGTGTCACGATTCACTACACAAACGCACCTGCTGTGTCACAATTCACTACACAAACGCACCTGCTGTGCCATGGGTCACTACACCAACACACCTGTTGTATCATGAGTCACTGCACCAACACATCCACTGTGTCATGAGTCACTACAACAACACACCCGCTGTATCAAATATCTACACTACGACAACACACCAACTGCATTATATATTTTCAGTATATTATTAATTTTCAATACTCCTTTTAAATGACACAAACGAACCCACAAGCAGACACTAAAATAGTAATCTTAATGTTCGCTTTTATGTTCCATTGGTTAGTGACCATCTTAAGCTTATGCCTTGTTCAGATACTCATGGCAACAGCACACATGCCCTACAGCAGACATGCCCCACAGCAGACGTGCCCCACAGCAGACATGCCCCACAGTAGATATGCCCCACAGATATGGTAAGATGGGCTATTGGTTAATCCTGTAGATGAGCACGAAAATATGTGTATACTCACCTATATGTGGTTGCAGGGGTCGATTCACAGTTCCTGGCCAAGCCTCTTTGTTGGTCGCTACTAGGTTCACTCTCTCCGGGATCCAAGAGCACTGTGTGTGTGTGTGTGTGCATGTGTGTGTGTGTGTATATGTGTGTGTGTGTGTGTGTGTGTGTGTGTGTGTGTGTGTGTGTGTGTGTGTGTGTGTGTGGTGTGTGTGTGTGTGTGTGTGTGTGTGTGTGTGTGTATGTGTGTGTGAGTGTGTGTGTGAGTGTGTGACCCATTTGTACTCAGAGTCCTAAGCGCTTGCTCAACAATGCTTAAAGACTTAATATTAAAATGGGCAATATATTATGTACCCATAGGAATACTAGAAAGGAGGCAGTACTAGCTTGATCCGAATTTAATGGCCGTTGCAGCTTATCCAAAGAAAGAAAGAAAGTGGAATAGTATTTGATGCACTGTAGGTCACCGCAGGTAAAACCCGAGGCAGTGGCCTCAAGGTGACATTTACTCAAACCACTGTAGCCAACACCGGTAAGTCAGCGGCCGCTGCTGATGCCCTGAGCAGCAACAGCTGATCAATGAGACATGTGCAACATTTGGGTATTTTAATTTGCAATAGTGCCATTGGCTATCACTCCTTCGTGTGTCCTCAGACACAATCTTGCCTTGCCAGAATCATAGTGCTAGCTCCAGTGACAGGGTCATCTTATGACTAAGACCCGTGTCAGGCTGGTTTTCCTGATGTACAAAGCAACAACAGGTGTCTTTTACAGGTCAGTGTAGAACACACTACGTCCTTGGCCACTCGCCCACCTGCTCGATTTACCAAGTCTCGCATCGCTAACTGACGCGAGTGTTTACGATCCAACCATGGTCTAACTGGATGACTATCATCTGTAACATCTCACAACCAAACTGGATCCTAGTTGCCGCGTTTTATGATCTTGTTTCCTAATTTACTAAGAATGATATCAGCTAATTTCATCATTACTCCACCTTCTACATGTCTAAACGCCCACACATCTCTAGCATATCTCTAAACGAGGGCTAACATTTTCCTCTTGGGGAGATATTCTTGTCTTGGGATCCCCTCCTCCCTTGTCCGCACCCAATTGCATCAAATCACAAGAGAGACCATCACTAGCAAAAGCAAAACAAGTTCAATTAAATATTGAAGTTGATGTAAAAACTGACCAGGATATAACCGGAGTTGAGGAGCCAAGTCATATTGGAACCACAACGCTACTACAGTGGTACCGCCACTCCACCACAGTGGAACCACTACTCCACCACAGTGGAACCACCACTCCACCACAGTGGAACCGCCACTCCACCACATTGGAACCACCACTCCACCACAGTGGAACCACCACTCCGCCACAGTACAACCACCACTCCACCACAGTGGAACCACCACAGCACCACTACAGGATCTGATGGTAGGTCACATTCGAGTTTTTATGAACAGCTCTGGTTACGTGAGGTCATATTTGTCGTCCATCTCTGACATTATTATTATTATTATTATTATTATTATTATTATTATTATTATTATTATTATTATTATTATTATTATTATTATTATTATTATTATTATTATTATTCCAGGGAACCAAGAAACCCGTAGCTGTCATACACCGTTTTGGGAATTATTATTATATTCACAGGGTCAATGGAATGAGATTTATTCTGATTTGATTCGACATAGGTCTATTCTCTCTAGACACACATATATACATTCCAAACAATTCTCAGCTAGTTACCACGACTGACTATCTACAGTCGTTGACATTACCCAGAACTCACTATGCGGTGTTGACTGATTTTTTTTATTTTTTCGGTGTTCGTCTTGGATGAGGAGCCTTCAACAAGGTTTAATCGACCTCCCTTGAAAGGTGCTCTCGTTTCATAGCTCGTGAAGCTACAACTCCAGGTGATTTCGCCCGATATGCATATTAATCTTTAGGTTAAGTGATACTTTTGTCACTGTAGTGGGGAGAATTCTCTCGGTATCTTGACTGCGTATTTCTTATCTGTTTATTTTCTTTCGACAACGTTCCCATCTGTTTTGAGCTCTCGTCATGTTACGCTCTATGTAGATCTTTTCAAGCTATGTAGAGTTTTATCAAGTTGTTTTACTCTGTGTCGAGCTTTATCAAGCCGTGTTTCCGACTCATTAAAGCTTCATCACGTCTTGATTAAGCTGTACACTGAGTGCCAGTGAGCCTTGTAAAACTTCCCTCAAGTTAATCATTGTACTTCGTCATGTCATCACTAAGAACACAACTTAAAAATGGTCCGCGATCGGTCGTATTATTCTTACACGGTTAAAATTCTTAAATCCAATTTTAACTTTAAATTCTGACTTAATTTAACTGTTTAGTTTCCAGTCTTCAGTGGAGCACTTTAACTTAAAAATTAGATTTGCAGTTTCACTGGCGTGTTTTAAGTGTAACATTAGATTCGTATTTGCACTGTAGGTCTTTAAGACTGGGTTTCAATCTTCAGTGGAGAACTGACTGCAGGTTCATGTTCACGTTCGTTCTGAAGAAATTTTCTGAAGTGATTTTCTCGTCTGAATACCTTACTGCAAATTTTTATGTAATGCCTTTCAAGTTTACCATTTCCTTTTCACTCTGCGAAACTAAAGTGTTTTTTCTCAAATGAAAAATCTTGATATTTTGCAATATTTTCACTGTTTTTTTTTTTTTCAAGCATTTTCTAAGAAATTACAATTTTTCCCATTAAATTAAGTCACATGTGATTACAAAATCATTTAGAGTAAAAGTTTTGTGAATGCATAATGATTAAATATAAACAGCACTTTTGCGCTACAACGCAAAAGATAATTGCCACTCACTAAATATTCTGGCCGGAGACTTTCTAATTGATGGCGACTTTAGATGACTCAGTAACTTGCTTGTACTTTAGCACTGTGCTTTAATTATTTCTTATTGCATATTCATTGTGCTTCTTGCACACCTGTGTACTATGGTTTCTTTATACACCAATGTGCTACAGTAACTTTACTCATCCATAGGTTATTACACCTTAACATTCGTATGTACTAATTCATAATTATGTAAATAATAACAATCTTAAAACTGGCTCATTATTATTATGATCAGAAAGAAGTGCTGAACACCGAGAGGTAGAGATTGGAAAGCAATTAGGCTTGACTTAAGGTAAGGGGAGATTACCTCCAATTCCTTTGATCAAGATCCTTTCATAAGAAGCTGGTTGAGAGTTATCTAGGCTGACGTAAGAAGTTTGGTCCCCCGCCAAGACCAAAGGTCAGTTTTTTTATTTAGTAAGTGGAAAATAGAGAGCAAGATCTGTCTTGGCTTCTGCTAGTGACTCGCGGGGAATGTTGAAACTGAACAACAACCTGTAACCAATCACTATAAAATAGTTAGATTAGTGTAATTGTATGTTTACCAGTCTTGTGTATGTGTGTACTTCGTGTGTATGTGTGCTTCAAGTGTGTATGTATATTGTTGTGTATATGTATGAACGTAGTGTGTGTATTTGTGTCAGTATGTGTGCAGAGTGGTGTTATCTAAACGGATTATAATTATATTAAATGCAAAAATCAAGTGAATCTATACACATAAGTATGTATCTCCCAGCGTATATTCACACACACACACAAACACACAAACACACACACACACACACACACACACACACACACACACACACACACACACACACACACACACACACACACACACACACACACACACACACACACACACACACAGTGTACTGTGTACTTCAAGGAAACCTCAGGTGTATTTCTAAGAGTATATAATACCAGAAGTATCTCTTAGTGCATATATACTGATACTGTTAGGTTAGCATTTCCCAGTGTATATACTCTGGGAAGTATATATCTCTGTTTTAACACACTCAAATATGTGTATCTCTCAGTGTATACACACTTAGAGATGTGTATACCTCAGTGTATATTCATTCTCAAGGATTAAATTATCATTTGAAATAAATGACGTGGTAATTTGCGATCTTAATGACCCTCATGCAGTTAACACACCTTCAACATAACATACTTATAACAAAACCATTAAATAATAACAAGTCATAACAAAAATATTAATAATTAATAATATTTGTATTGAAAAAAATACTGCAGATATGAAGAATAAAATTCATAATAGTGGAGAAAAATCTAGTTTCGGTCCACCCTGAACCATTGTAAAGTCACAGTTGTAACATTTATAAAGGTCAAGGCTGGAACGAAACGTCGTTATGGGTTTCCACTGGGTTATTTGCAAAATGGTTCTACATGTGTTCTTGGGGTTTTTGGCATCTATTAAACTCATTAATGCTAAATATTTATTAATGTATTATAACAAATCTTCATTGCGCTCCGCAAACCGCGGCGATCGCGCGCGACAATCTAATATCTCCTAAACGGTATTGCTGTTAGAAATAGGACATAGCATAATATCGAATTCGCATAAAACGAGGGGTTTAAATAACACATGTATCGTGTAAAACCAAATGTAGTGTCTATTTCTCTGAAGTTCTTGTGATTATTCTTTTCAAGAAGCACAAAATAGGATGGATATCACATAATCTCACTGTCAGCTTATCACAATAAATTCTACACTTGAACGAAAATATATAATTCTTATTATTTTCAGTCAGTGTTGGATGAAATGGTGTATTGCAGACAAGTATGCGGAGGAAAACAAGCTTTTATTGAGACCAATAAAAGCTTGTTCTGCAACAAGTGTCTTTATATTCAGTAAGTCTTGTAAGTTTACTTCAATATGCCAGACAACATGAATATGTTGAATATATTTAGCAATGAATTCTCGTTTAGCTGTAACAATTTAAGTTAATAACTGTTTGAAACTATCAATTGGTATGTTTTTCTTTATTTCGTGAGTGCGCGACTGATATATTTACAGTCTTCACTCGCACTGTGTTTATAAGCTAATGTGATATAGATAGATAGACAGATCCCACTATTAGCTTTGTGACCGCGACAATGTTTGGGAAAAGTTAGCTCTTACAATATTTAGCCAAAGACTGATCTGATATACAGTGGTAGTTGTCACTGTTGCAGTAAGCAGACAACACAGTGTAATAGGGAGGTTCAGAAGACATGTTGCAGAAACTGATGTTGTGTAGTTTAAGGAAAATGAAATAAATTCATAAAAGGGAGAGGTTGATAAGAATAAGAAGTATAGAGAATAAAAGACAGATTGAAAGGGAGGAATGTGAATTATAGCAACGCATTTAGAGTTTGGGAGTGAATGTCTCAACATTTGGGTTTTGTGAAGGATGAGGTGAATCACATAATAGGTGAGAAATAATACTCTAAAAGTTTCGATAAAAATAGGCTATGGAAAGAATAAATTTCTTAATGGAAGCACACAAAGAGGAATGTATCAGAGTACATTGTAATTGTTTCTCATGCTAGCAAGGAAATAGCTGAAATGTATTAAGAGAGTTTATCAATGTGAGACCGAAATATCATGCATTTCATCTTCTGTGTTGATTTATTTGTGGTATTAACTATCGTTTATTAACACTTTTACTTTTAAGTAAGAGTAAGAATGAAGACTTTACAAAGTATAAAGACTGGAACAAGACTTATTGAGATTTGTATGGAAAGTCAGAGGAAGGACTGATGAGAAAGTGTGTAGGTTTTGTGAGGTAGGGTCTTTAGCATCCAGCAGATATCTGTAAGTTTAAGTTTAGAGTGGTAGGACGTGAGTCCTCTTTGAAATTACCTGTTCACTTGAATACCAACATGGTAATATTTCTTGACGGAAATATTTGATGGTAATATCAAAATATTCATTTAACGTTATTGCATACAGTAATAATAATAATAATAATAATAATAATAATAATAATAATAATAATAATAATAATAATAATAATAATAATAATATTGGCAAAAATTATAATATAAATAATACTGACAAATAATAATAATAATAATAATAATAATAATAATAATAATAATAATAATATTATTATTATTATTATTATTATTAATAATAATGGAGATTGAGACACTTATGAAACATATGGGAATCTTTATTGAGGAAACGTTTCGCCACACAGTGGCTTCATCAGTCCAATACAAAGCAGAAAGGTGTAAGGAGAGGAGTTCGAGGTAATCAGTCCCTTAGTCTGGAGTCGATATGCTCAGTCCATCAATCGACTCCAGACTGAGGGACTGATTACCTCAAACTCCTCTCCCTGCACCTTTCTGCTTTGTACTGGACTGATGAAGCTACTGTGTGGCGAAACGTTTCCTCAATAAAGATTCCTACATGTTGCATAAGTGTCTCATTCTTCAACTTGTCGGTTTTCAAAACCATTCATCACACACACAATAATAATAATAATAATAATAATAATAATAATAATAATAATAATAATAATAATAATAATAATAATAATAATAATAATATCACCGAGGACAATATCTAATAAACCTGAAATAATAATCCCTGACATGTTTTTCCCGTGATTTCTGAAGCCTTAAGACTGGAACAAAGAGAACTAAAAGTGAGCTTTACAGACTGAACTAAACACGACACTCAGCATTTATCGATTCAGTATTGGTCGACGAATATTATTGTCGGAATATTAAATTGTGTGTATATTGTCGTGGCATATTCTGCTGGCTAATTTTACATTGATGATTGTGATATTTAAACTCGTATATTTTCTCTTGGAGTATTGAATTAAATCTGTCAATTTTATTTATAATTATGTGTTACTGAATAAGTTTTGCAATAAGAGCGAAGTGACTGGATGCTAGTGAATGGGTTTTGTTCAAAGAAATTGCTGATTGTCTCTGCTTCCTCGGACTATACCTGACTGCCATACATTTTCCTAGAGCTGTATGATAATTACAGGTACGGTGCATCCCCGTATGTGTAATAATAAGTTTTGCCAAGTCGTGTTGTGGCATTTGTATGTAACAATACAGTTACGTAGATCTTTCTCGTTCATAGTATCAGAAAACTCAGGAACGCCTGAAAAATGGGAAAGAGATATTAATACAAGGAACCTTTGACTTGCCAGGTAACGTATATATATATATATATATATATATATATATATATATATATATATATATATATATATATATATACTATATATATATATATAGTATATATATATATATATATATTATTAAAATTAATAAAATACTATGCAAGAGGGATGTTACAATGATGCATTATTTGACTATTAGAAATGAAATTTCAACTATTTTGACGAGGGTAGTTACAAGGCCACTGCAGCTGCTTGTACTAACACTTCTACCTGGATTCTTCGACCTCCACCTTTGACCTCCAGACCTCCAGCTGGGTCTGTGACTCAGTGTCGCCCTAAACCATAGGTCAAGACTTGGCTTCAAATACAGGTCTTATTACGACCAAGGCTCGTCCACTTCTATTTGTGTAATTAGCTGTTTTCCCTTATAATGAAGGGACAAAGAATTCCTAAATTGTCCTTCCTTTCTTTCATTCTTTATCAAGTGGACTGGTAAGGTTGGTGCATCATCACAAGGTAATGTGTGGCGACCTGTGGTAGTGATCAGTAGGCATCGTGACCTGCAGCGGTGATCAGTGGGTGTGGTGACTTGTGGTGGTGGTCAGTGTGTGTGACCAGGGTAGATGATCACTGCAACGAGTGGGTTCACTTGTGGTGGTGGTCAGTGTGTGTGACCAGGGTAGATGATCACTGCAACGAGTGGGTTCACTTGTGGTGGTGGTCAGTGTGTGTGACCAGGGTAGATGATCACTGCAACGAGTGGGTTCACTTGTGGTGGTGGTCAGTGTGTGTGACCAGGGTAGATGATCACTGCAACGAGTGGGTTCACTTGTGGTGGTGGTCAGTGTGTGTGACCAGGGTAGATGATCACTGCAACGAGTGGGTTCACTTGTGGTGGTGGTCAGTGTGTGTGACCAGGGTAGATGATCACTGCAACGAGTGGGTTCACTTGTGGTGGTGATCAGTGTGTGTGACCAGGGTAGATGATCACTACAACGAGTGGGTTCACTTGTGGTGGTGGTCAGTGTGTGTGACCAGGGTAGATGATCACTACAACGAGTGGGTTCACTTGTGGTGGTGGTCAGTGTGTGTGACCAGGGTAGATGATCACTACAACGAGTGGGTTCACTTGTGGTGGTGGTCAGTGTGTGTGACCAGGGTAGATGATCACTGCAACGAGTGGGTTCACTTGTGGTGGTGGTCAGTGTGTGTGACCAGGGTAGATGATCACTGCAACGAGTGGGTTCACTTGTGGTGGTGATCAGTGTGTGTGACCAGGGTAGATGATCACTACAACGAGTGGGTTCACTTGTGGTGGTGGTCAGTGTGTGTGACCAGGGTAGATGATCACTACAACGAGTGGGTTCACTTGTGGTGGTGGTCAGTGTGTGTGACCAGGGTAGATGATCACTACAACGAGTGGGTTCACTTGCGTTCAGTCAACTAAATAATGTGATAATATTTTTTATTTTAACTATCAGATTTGTAACTCTCCCTTTATTTATTTTTCAAGTTCCTGCCATTATTCCACCTTCTCCTACTTACAGTCTTACGCTACTTCTACTACTGTTACTACTACTACTACTACTACTACTACTACTACTACTACTACTACTACTTCTACTATTATTAATACTACTACAACTTCTACTACTTCGACTACTATTACTACTACTGCTACTACTACTACTTCTACTATTATTAATTCTACTACAACTACTACTACTACAACTAGTATATTATTAATACTACTATTACTACTACTACTAGTACTATGATCTTAGGGTTTTTCTGTATCAGGATGGCACCAGCTCTACGCTCTGGCTGTCGTACCTGTATCAGGATGGCACCAGCTCTACGCTCTGGCTGTCGTACCTGTATCAGGATGGCACCAGCTCTACGCTCTGGCTGTCGTACCTGTATCAGGATGGCACCAGCTCTACGCTCTGGCTGTCGTACCTGTTCACGCAAGTGTATTAAATATGGTACAGAAAATTTATAAGTAAAAATACATGGGCTATTATAATTTTATATTCATGGGGAAGAGAAAGCAATCAGGTTTGACCCATGAATGGATGATTAGCTCCACTTCCTTGGAATAAGATCATTTGACTGTCATTAGGTCACCCCCCCTTCCCTTTCCTTGTGAAATGAGAAAAATTATATTTTTCAGTAATCACGTTTTTAGGGGTTTACAAGTTTTCTTGTGATTTTATTCTTGGAGGGTAAGAGAGAGAGAGAGAGAGAGAGAGAGAGAGAGAGAGAGAGAGAGAGAGAGAGAGAGAGAGAGAGAGAGAGAGAGAGAGAGAGAGAGAGAGAGAGAGAGAGAGAGAGAGAGAGAGAGAGAGAGAGAGAGAGAGAGAGAGAGAGAGAGAGAGACAGATGACACTATCGCGTTATCTCCATAACTTAGGGATCAATGTGAAAAAACTCTGAAGGAGTAAGAAAAAAAATCGTGGCGGTCAGGAAAGGTTCAAGGTTCGATGAAACTTGATTTTATTTTTATAAAACTTTTTGACAGGTACGAAATTCCGAGTTGTGAATCACATATAGACTCAAGGTTAAGACAATTGTCTGGGTGATTCTCTCATAATAATAATAATACTTGCAACAATAACAATAATATCTGAGCATTATAAAAATACGATACACACACACACACATACACACACACACACACACACACACACATACATTTTTTTTTTTTACACACTATATATATATATATATATATATATATATATATATATATATATATATATATATATATATATATATATATATATATATATATATATATATATATACAAAATCTTTTTTTGAATCTTATACGTATGAGAAACAGAGCTAAGAAAGCTATGGTAAACAACTTCATTAATTTTTCCAAAAGTTTCGGCGTCTCCGACCACATCATCAGTGCTAAAGTATGAAAAAAAACCGCTAAGCAGAATAGATGGTTAATATGAAAGTCAAAATATTCTCTAAACAGAATCATAAAAGTGAAATAAAACCGTCATATACAACTGTAACCTAACACCACTACAGTAACTACTACAATACTTATAAACTCACACATAAACAGTAAAATTAGTTGTATAGATGTAATGTTTACTGAAGCTTCATTCTCACTGTGCGTAGGAATTCAGAGATGAGGTCGAGTCTGCGAAGTTAAAGTAAGAAATGTGAAGTGCCTTCTTACCTCTGTGTGAGAAACACTGGGTTAGATAAATACATGACTGGGAATGATGGAGTGTGAGGAGGACAAACCCAACATCCACTACTGTCATAGTTAAACTCTTTCTTATATTTTTGTCTTTCATTAATACAAAAAATTAGAGATGCATGAATACATTCTTACACATTTGTATATAACATTTCAAAATTATTTACATCAAAACTCCAATGATTTCCTCAGTTAATACATTAAATACAAATATTCCATCAATTATGAAACACTGAGCATATGTGTATCCTGGGTTTTCACATCTCCAGTAAAATTATTATACACCAGAGCAGTACAGAAAAGTGCATTATGTTATAAAATATTATGTATATAAACTTTCTCTTATATTACGAACACATGAGGAAGAACTTATTGATGGGCAGAAAAATTCTGAGACGAAGAGAGAGAGAGACAGACAGCATATCAGATGAATAAGCAGACTGAAGGAAATAGAAAGACTAACAAAACTCTCCAACCTCACAAATTAATAAAAAATATAATAATAATAATAATAATAATAATAATAATAATAATAATAATAATAATAATAATAATAACAAATATTTATTTCTACAGGTATATGTACAGGCCTAGCTGACCATCAGTGATATACTACAATATAGAAAACCCCTTGTGGGTTACATCCCCAGGATGTAACCCACACCAGTCGACTAACACCCATCTACTGCTAGGTGAACAGGGACATCAGGTGCCTAAAGGAAACACGCCTTAATGCTTCCACTCTTACCGGGGATCGAATCACGGACCTGAATGTGCTACCAACCGAGCTACGGGACTATTAAGACTATTAAGAACATATAGGAAGGCTAAGTATGAATAGATGTTAGTAAGATTTACCTGCCATCTTACGTGTTAAGGAGACAGCAGTCCTGACAGAGCTCAAAACCTTTAATACAATCCATATCACACTAAATGTGGTAATAGGTTAGTACCTCTTCGCAGGGTTGCTGTTCACCAGCCTGCTGCTTAAAATTTTCACTTTTTTTTTTAATTTCCTAAAGAGTTTCGTAATGAAGAAGGCGAGTGATCGCACTGCAGGAGTTAAGTCATCATCTTGAAGGGGTTACGAGCCCTCGTTAAGAGCTCGGCGTGACTGCCTGTAATACAGATCAGGGCCACTACTCACAACATGGCGCTGCTTGTTTGTGTTTTCTCGAGGTCGTCTTCCTTACCCCTTCTCATCCCCTTTTCTTCCCCCTCCCTCTCTCCTTCCTCCCTCTCCCTTTCTCTCTCTCTCTCTCTATCTCTCTCTCTCTCTCTCCCTTCTCTCTCTCCCTTCTCTCTCTCTCTCTTCTCTCTCTCCTCTCTCTCTCTCTCTCCTCTCTCTCTCTCTCTCTCTCCTCTCTCTCTTCTCTCTCTCTCTCTCTCTCTCTCTCTCTCTCTCTCTCTCTCTGTCTCTCTCTCTCTCTCTCTCTCTCTCTCTCTCTCTCTCTCTCTCTCTCTCTCTCTCTCTCTCTCTCTCATATAAACAATAGACAGAAAATATGTAACATGCACAAGAATAAATACCATTTACATACAGAGAGATAATATCAAAAGAAAGCTAAAAATGGCATGAAGAAATAGCAGAGACAGTCTGCGTGATACACCAGTTGTAATCTAAGATAACTTGGAGATAAGCGAATGAACATTATTTTGAATTCACCTTCTTCGTTATCTCATTTGCGCTTTTCCTGTTTTTCTTTCATTTTGACCAGATGAAGGATCTCTAAAGATCCCGGCCAGATACAGTTTGTTCATTACTTAAAAATCACTTGTTTCCGTGGATGCTTTTATTTTTGTACTGCTCGTGAGACTGGTATCCAAAGGGGACCAGAATGAAATTAATCCTGAGCTTGCGATTCCTCGAATGAGCCCGGCCTGGAGGAGAAACATATCTTGTATTCTCACTGGACGCCTAACGTCTTGTACCATTGTGGCGTAGTGGTATGAGGTGTCGTGAGTTTAGCTATATTCCCAAGAAGCTGACTAGACGACTCGGGTTCAAATCCCGACCAGTCGTACATTAAGTTTTTGGAATAATGATTGCCTACAGCAGGACTCACAAATTTTTATAATATATTGGCTCTCTGCCTGCGTTAAGTGTCATTGTGGATAAAATATTTATGAATTTCTTGAATGGATGTGAATGATCCAAACTGTGTAGTTCTGACGCTATTGCAGAAAGGACACATTACAGATCAAGCTTTCACCGGAACAATATTTGCCATTGTTGGAGCTTTATCGTGTCATGAAAAAGCAACATACTTTCCCAGCACATTCTTCATTTGTGAGAAAGTTGTCTCTACATGTATGGTCTTAAACTTATTGCTGTGATTTCTTAATGACGCAGGGTGTGAGAATAGTTCTGCTAACAAAGTTTACGTTTCGTCAAGCCTGCATCAGCTGTCATTGCAAACTCTCAGAGGTATTTGTTGCCTAGCCGAAGCTATGCGGTTGTAACATCCAAGAGTCGCAGATTTTGTTGGATCCAGTATGGCTTTTGCCGCTTGATAATAATATGCTAACCGATGGATTGGCTGGTGTCAGTCTCGACTTTGACTACTAGTAGACCGCCCAAAGTTAAAATCGACTCCCTCTATCCTGCATTTGAATGCTAGTGTTTGAAGGAATTCACATAAGTTGAACTTTGGCTCAATTTTTTTTTTCATATTTTTACCATTACTGAGCCTTTCCTGATACGAACATTTTACACTCATATTTCATAAAGTTCAGGGCATTAAAGATTATGAAGAATTAAGTATAATTAAGACGTGAGAACGTGTTTACGACATGTTAAGTAATCTGGCGGAAAATGAATCTCCGTAACTGATCTTCATTGTATTTAGTTGAGCGTTTTATCACGACCTGCTGTATTCTGCCAGGGACTAGAGCACCCATATTAGCACCCATGGATGAAATTCACTCCCACTATCACCCATGTATGAAGTACATTCCTACCAGCCTTCCCCCTCCAAACAAAGGTACACATTCACTAGCCCCCATGAAAGAGATACATCTCCACCAGGTCCACCATCAGCCTTTCCTCGTGGAGGTATATCGTCAGCAGCTTCCTGGTGGGAGTGATGTCACCTCCTGAAGTGGCTAAGAAACTATCTGTGACAGCCTCAGTGAAGAGCTGCATCACTAGATGACAATACAGTATTTAAATACAGGAATGTCTCTTACGTCGTCCATCTTTGCAGAGAAGTGAAGGAGTATAAATAGATATTTACTTGATAAAAACGCATCAAGTGTTTTAATTTAAAGTATTTTTCAAAGTGAAGCATTTCGGCTGAATTTTTTAGCAGCTTTTGCAGGCAAGGTTAATCTGAACCTTAACATAGACCTAAGTTATAATAAACATGCTTTCGAATTTGTGTAAATGATGAAAATGCTCCACATACCCACACACAAACTCAAACATACACACACAAACAGGCAAACACACACAAACATACACACAAACAAAGAATTAACACCGCAATAAGACAATGAACTTGACAATGATATTATGCTTACATGTATACTAAGAATGTATAGTAGCCTATCAGTATTCATGTTTGCCTTTCCACGGACTTTCATTTGCAAATAACAAGCAGAGCATGTGAAACAGTTAATCTATTTCTAAATCATATAAACTGTTAAATAACAATTGCTGAGAAACAATGAATATGCAACAATAATCCTTCATTATTAAATTTAGCAAAGAATCCTGAATCTCTGACAGATGATTGCATTTTTATAATAATCTTTATATTACATGACTTCCCTCGGAGTCAGCCGAAACTCTGCACTGTTGTGAGCGTAACTATGTAAACAAAGGATCATGGAGGCAAGAGCACGGATTTGCCTGCTGGTATTCCCACACCAAAACATGTAAATATTAGAATATGGATTCTTGCTGAATTATTTGCAGCCTCAAGGTTGTTTAATTGGGCTTCAAGGCTATCGACTACTCATTAAGGATGCATGTAGCCTGTTTACCACCGGTCAAGAATACTCCCCAAAACTGAGATTAAATTCTCGGAGTGTATACAACGTGAAACATAAACCTCATAATGTTTATCCCTGGATACAGCATCAAACATGCAGCATTTTATTCTAGCTTGTGCTTTTTTGGACATTATTCATAGCTAAGTGTATCTGTGTTTGCACCTCTTGAAGCCCCTGCACGACTTTTGAATTGCTCCATTTTCTGATATTATAAAAGTCAACACATTCATAAATCACGCATGAGGAATCCAATTAGTAAATGTGTAAACACCACACAGTGGCTCATCTGTTATACACAACCCCAGTATTTTTAATCTCCCTCTCCAGGTTTCCTCAGTAGCCAAGGAACAGTTACTACAGAAAGCGAAGACGATAACGATATGTATAAGACGCGAATTCGTGTAGTATTGACAAAATCAGAAAAAGAAAGAAAACTGAAGCAATAAGTAGGAAGACAAATATCGGAATATCTAGGCAAGGTTATAAGAGAAGTAAATAAGAAGAAAGAACTATAAGTGGCTTTCTAGGTAGTATGATAAAAACAAA